>NC_069508.1:111487084-111599584 GCF_027579735.1 Bombina bombina | reverse complement strand
ACTGTGACACTGGCACCAAGCATCTCAGACAATAAGCACTGTAATATTACTGTGACACTGGCACCAAGCATCTCAGACAATAAACACTGTGATATTACTGTGACACTGGCACCAAGCATCTCAGACAATAAGCACTGTGATATTACTGTGACACTGGCACCAATTATCTCAGACAATAAACACTGTGATATTATTGTGACACTGGCACCAATTATCTCAGACAATAAGCACTGTGATATTATTGTGACACTGGCACCAATTATCTCAGACAATAAGCACTGTGATATTACTGTGACACTGGCACCAAGCATCTCAGACAATAAGCACTGTGATATTACTGTGACACTGGCACCAATTTTCTCAGACAATAAGCACTGTGATATTATTGTGACACTGGCACCAATTATCTCAGACAATAAGCACTGTGATATTATTGTGACACTGGCACCAATTATCTCAGACAATAAGCACTGTGATATTACTGTGACACTGGCACCAAGCATCTCAGACAATAAGCACTGTGATATTACTGTGACACTGGCACCAATTATCTGAGACAATAAGCACTGTGATATTACTGTCACAGTAATATCACAGTGCTTATTGTCTGAGCTAATTGGTGCCAGTGTCACATTAATATCACAGTGCTTATTATCTGTCTCAGATAATTTG
This sequence comes from Bombina bombina, assembly GCF_027579735.1. Lineage (NCBI taxonomy): Eukaryota > Metazoa > Chordata > Amphibia > Anura > Bombinatoridae > Bombina > Bombina bombina. The sequence continues at coordinate 111,598,912 of NC_069508.1, read as the reverse complement.
TACCAGTGTCACAGTAATATCACAATGCTTATTGTCTGAGCTAATTGGTGCCAGTGTCACAGTAATATCACAGTGCTTATTGTCTGTCCAGGGGCAAAGCTACAGGGGGTACTGAGGTCGCAATTGTGTTTGTTTGTGGAACCATCAAATTACAGACCTTGTTACTACAGCATGAGGGGAGGGGGTAAACAGTGTCACTATACAGTACCACTATATACAGTATGGGGGGGCAGGACTATAAAGTGACCACAGTAGTTTGTGACATAAAGTACTGGGGCTGGTAGGGTCAGGCCAGCCATCTCACCGGCAGATTACAGACTGTGTCACTGACTCACTATATACAGTACTGGTGGGTTAAACAGTGTCACTATATACAGTAATAGGGGGGGTCAGACCATCTCACAGACAGTTCGCACAGGGTACCTCCTTTTGCAGACGTGATCTGATTCACATTTTTTTCTGTAATAAATGTTAAAAAAAAATAATAATATATGTTTAAAACTCACTTTTTTGGGTGGGGGGTGGGGGGGTGAGGGGCCCTTCTTAGATTCTTGCACCTGGGCCCTGTGGTTTCTACTTACGCCTCTGCATGCAACCGGAGCGTAGAAGACTACTTCAACTTGTCTTGTTGTACTTGTTATCTATATTTGGCGGCGGCGCATCTTTTTAGGTAGGTCAGTGGTGGCGGGGTTGGGGTTCAGGTTGACTGACTCACTGTCTTCTTCTGTTGTTGTTGTGTGACAGTGACTGTGTTAACTTCGAAGTTCGAATCGACTATGTATTGTGATATAATAATTGTGATTACTATTAGATTGATTTAGATATGTGTCAGACTGTCAGTGGCGGTGGCGGGCCTCAGCCTTTTATAGTGACTCCTGTCCTCCTGAGCCTGCTGGGGCCCTGGGCCAATCTTTTATTTTAGGCGGCAGTGCGGCACTAAGTTGAAGTTAGATAACGTGAGTTGAAGTTGAACTTATACATTTATTACAACGAACTTGCAGCCTCGCTGCCAAAATAGTCAAGTGACTCAAGTCACTTCCCTTGACTATAGAGGCAGCGAGGCTGCAAGTTCGTTGTAATAAATGTATATCAAGTTGACAAGTTCAACTCAAGTTATCTAACTTCAACTTAGTGCCGCCTAAAAGAAAAGAAAAGATGGCCCAGGGCCCCAGCAGGCTCAGTCACACGACAAGGAAGTTGGTTTCTTATTCAAGCTGTTTCTTATTCGTGAAATTCTGTTTCTTATTCATGGAAGTTGGTTTCTTATTCAATTTTTTTTAAAATAAAAAAATAGGTTTTATTAAAATAATAATATGATTCATATAAATGTAGTTACACAGAGGTGGAATCTCTTTATATAACAGATATACAAACTTGAAAAAAGGGCATACGTTGGCACCACTACAAATATTACTATTTTGAATAAATAACATATATTTTCAAAGGGTTAATAACCATTGGGCCACTGATTTCACTATGAATATATACAGGGTAGATCCCCCTCCATGCCATGCAATTGTTTTTAGCCTGGCCCAATGGTCATTAACCCTTTGAAAATATTGGTTACTTATTCAAAAATGAGAATTATGTCACCTATGCCAGGGTTGGCATCAATTTCTGTGCCCAAAACACCATTGGGCCAGGCTAAAAACAATTGCATGACATGGAAGAGGATCTGCCCTGTATATATTCAAAGTGAAATCAGTGGCCCAATGGTTATTAACCCTTTGAAAATATCTGTTACTTATTCAAAAATGAGAATTATGTCACCTATGCCAGTGTTGGCATCAATTTCTGTGCCCAAAACACCATTGGGCCAGGCTAAAAACAATTGCATGACATGGAGGGGGATCTACCCTGTATAAATTCATAGTGAAATCAGTGGCCCAATGGTTATTAACCCTTTGAAAATATCTGTTACTTATTCAAAAATGAGAATTATGTCACCTATGCCAGTGTTGGCATCAATTTCTGTGGCAAAAACACCATTGGGCCAGGCTAAAAACAATTGAATGACATGGAGGGGGAATGGGATCTACCCTGTGTAAAATCATAGTGAAATCAGTGGCCGAATGGTTATTAACCCTTTGAAAATATGTTATTTATTCAAAATAGTAATATTTGTAGTGGTGCCAACGTATGCCCTTTTTTCAAGTTTGTATATCTAATTGTTATATAAAGAGATTCTACCTCTGTGTAACTACATTATATGAATCATATTATTATTTTAATAAAACCTATTTTTTTATTTTAAAGTAAATTTAAAGCAGTCTGACAAAAAAATTGAATAAGAAACCAACTTCCATGAATAAGAAACAGAATTTCCCGAATAAGAAACAGCTTGAATAAGAAACCAACTTCCTTGTCGTCTCAGTCACTATAAAAGCTGTAGCCTGTTTTTGGTTATTTACTACTACTACTAGTAATAATTATTATTAAATCAAGTCACCTATTTTATGTAACCTCTCACCTATTGAGTCAGCTCAAGAGGGATCTTGGGGCTGCTAAGAACCCCAATAATTACTGAAATACCCCCAATTATCAATGGTGTCCAACTGTCCATATCCAAAAATTTGCAAGTCAATTTTTTGTTCTACCTAGGGAAGGCAAGATGTAAATGAGGAGAGGTGTATTTAAATAATAGGCAATATGTAGTGGAAATTATTGATACTAGTTATTTATTTGTCCAGTTTTTTAAAGTCCATAGGTTTAATTAATGTAAAATATCTCATATGCATCACTGCATTACAAATATGGAGCAGAAGTAAATAAGTGGCAGTCAAGGGGGTCAAACTGCTGTTCATTTGTGGTGCAGAGTGCAGACTGCAGAGAGACAAAATGTTGATTTTTATGTTACTAGCAGCCATGGGGTAAAATGGCTGTCACTGCTCAATTGTGAAAAATATACCTGGTTAAATGAAGAGTGGGGGCTATTGGGAGTGAGCTTTGTGTGACTCTGAGTCTGACTTATAGTGAGTGACTGAGGCTGCCAATCTATTGAATCACATTCTTTTTTTTTAGGTAGGTGGCGGCTGGCGGCACTTGATGAAGTTAGTTAGTTGATATTATTTATAACACACACACTTGTGTTCTTGTAGATTGTGGGGTGTCCAAACTTCTGTCTCAAAGGGCCACAAAGTTTTCTCTTTTTTCTTTTTCTTCTTTTTGCTAAGATGGAGGTGAGATTTATTTCTAGATAGAAATAATACAACGTACAATAGATAGACATGTTACATTATTTTGGTTTGTATGTGTTGAACTTGCAACTAGATATTATGATAACTAATGTACTTGTGTTGTTGTAAAGGCAAAAACACACACAAATGTATACACACATATACATACACATGCAGATATACACTAAACACACACATGTATACACACATATACATACACATGCAGATATACGCTAAACACACACATGTATACACACATGTATACACACATATACATACACTAAATACACACATGTATACAATTACACACATATACATACACATGCAGATATACACTAAACACACACATGTATACAATTACACACATATACATACACATGCAGATATACGCTAAACACACACATGTATACACACATATACATACACATGCAGATATACACTAAACACACACATGTATACAATTACACACATATACATACACATGCAGATATACACTAAACACACACATGTATACAATTACACACATATACATACACAAGCAGATATACACTAAACACACACACATGTATACAATTACACACATATACATACACATGCAGATATACACTACACACACACACATATCCTTTGAAAAGCATATCTAAATATGCTCTGTAGCTACTGAGCATATTTAGATATGAATTTCAACAAAGGATATCTGATTTCCTTCCTTCTTTTGATATCCTTTGTTGAAAAGCATATCTAAATATGCTCAGTAGCTATTGAGCATATTTAGATATGCTTGTCCACAAAGGATATCAAAAGAATGAAGGAAATCAGATATCCTTTGTTGAAATTCATATCTAAATATGCTCGATAGCTTATAAGCATATTTAGATATGCTTTTCAACAAAGGATATCAAAAGAATGAAGAAAATCAGATATCCTTTGTTGAAAATCATATCTAAATATGCTCAGTAGATACTGAATGGTGGCTGCATATAGATATTGGCTCGCCCATGTGCAATTGCTATTTCTTCAACAAAGGATATCTAAAGAATGAAGGCGTATCCGATTCCTAGACACTGCCTCACCAGCCTCTGAAGTCACCGCACATCACTGGTGGAAAGGAACAAACAAGTAACAAGATGCCGATTCCAAAGTAAAGTCTTTCTCAAAGTAGGAACTGAAGTGCAGGAATCTGGATAAGGAATAAAACAAACTTGTAACAGTGTAGCAGATTCAAAGGTAAAGTCTTTCTCCTGGTAAGAATTGAAGTGCAGGAATATGCACAATACAGGAAACAAACTTGCAAACAGTGTAGCAGATTTAAAGGTAAAGTTTTTCTCCTGGTAAGAATTAAAGTGTAGGAAACAAACTTGCAAGCAGTGCTCCTCCAAGTAGGTACTGAAGTATAGGAAACAGGTTCTGGCTTGTGACAAAATAGAAACAATGTGAAGACAATACCTTAAATAGGAGGTTTTGCATAGGATTGGCTCTGAGTAAATCTAAAATTGAGAGCACCTGTGTTTTGCACAGGTCTAATTACAAGTAAGACAAATACTCATTTGGCAGATCTTTTAAGTCGTATGCTATTGCATTTGAAATTCCTAAACTGCTAGAACTGGCTGTTGTTAAACACACAAGCAAACAGTGTAGTAAGCATAGCCACAAGTTCACATCCCCGCACAGCTCTGATGAACAGAATGCATCCTAGACCTTTTCTTTTTCTTTTTAGTCTGTAGGCTTGGTTCATGACAGAAGCTAATATAAAGATATCCATATAATATAAATAATTTTATTGTACACTGCAATTTAGTTTACCTGTACTTTGCAGAATGCATCAGATTCACGATTGTATATTTGTTTCCTCTTGGATACACATTAAAAAGCTCACTAATAAGCAAACCCTAAGAGTCAGATTACAAGTGGAGAGCAAAATATCGCTTTCGTGAAAGCTATATTAGTGCTCCACTGAGTAATACCAATGCACACTAATGTGCGCTGGTGTTACAAATTGACAGCAATGTGAACGTGAGCTCGCGTTTGCATTGCAGGGAAGCATTGCGCTCATGAGAGCATGCTTTCATAGGCTAAAATAGGAGCCTCATTCTCATGTCATGAGACACGGCATGAGAACCTCGCACAGCAAAAAGCGTAAGTAGCGCAAAGATGGTAGCAAAGTGTAAATATATATGTATATGACTATTTATGTGTTAATATGTGTATATATACACATATTAATACATGAATATACATGTATATAAGCATATACATATATATTTACTGGGAACACACAGTTCCCATAGACTGCAATGTAAAGGCACCCACTCCCTTTAGACCCCCCAAACTGCTTTTTGCAGTTATTTTTTTTTCCAACTGCTACTATCTTTCGGCTAGATTACGAGTTTTGCGTTATGAGTGAAAAAGCAGCGTTATAGCTCTTTTTCACTGCCACTGGTATTACGAGTCTTGCAGGTATAGCTGTACCGCACACTTTTTTGGCCGTAATGTAACAGAACTACCGCAGCTTTCAAAAAGTCCTTTTTCAATGGGACTTCCATAGTGCCAGTATTACGAGTTTGCCTGTCCGGCCAAAAAGTGAGCGTCAAGATCCATACCGTAAACTGAAAGTCAGTAGTTATGGGTTTTATGCTACAAAGCTGTAACATAAAACTCATAACTTAAGTGTTACAAAGTAAACTAACACCCATATACTACCTATTAACCCCTAAACCGAGGCCCTCCCACATCACAAATACTAAAATATAATTATTATTAACCCCTAATCTGCCGCTCCGGACATCGCCGCCACTATAATAAACATATTAACCCCTAAACCGCCTACTCCCGCATCGTAAACACTAGTTAAATATTATTAACCCCTAATCTGCTGTCCCTAACATCGCTGCAACCTACATTACTGTTATTAATCCCTAATCTGCTGCCCCAAAATCGCTGCCACTATACTAAAGTTATTAACCCCTAACCCTAACACCTACTATCTTTAATATAATTAAAATAAATCTAAATAAAAATTACTATCATTAACTAAATAATTCCTATTTAAAACTAAATACTTACCTGTAAAATAAACCCTAAGCTAGCTACAATATAACTAATAGTTACATTGTAGCTAGCTTATGTTAAATTTTTATTTCACAGCTAAGTTTGTATTTATTTTAACTAGGTAGACTAGTTAGTAAATAGTTATTAACTATTTACTAACTACCTAGTTAAAATAAATACAAATATACCTGTAAAATAAAACCTAACCTGCCTTACACTACAACCTAACCTTACACTACAAATAAATAAATTACATTTATTAAATACAATTAACTAAATTACAAAAATAAACAACACAAAATTACACAAAATAAAAAAGAAATTATCAAATATTTAAACTAGTTACACCTAATCTAATAGCCCTATCAAAATAAAAAAGCCCCCAAAATAAAAAACCCTAGCCTAAACTAAACTGCCAATAGCCCTTAAAAGGGCCTTTTGTGGGGCATTGCCCCAAAGAAATCAGCTCTTTTACCTGTTAAAAAAATTCTATCAGCCAATCGGAATTCAAGGGATGCCCTCTTGGATGACGTCATTTAAAGGAGAATTCATTCTTGAAGATCCATCGAATGTCTTGATGTCTTGAAGATGGAGCCGCTCTGCGTGGGAAGGATGAAGATAGAAGATGCCGTCTCGATGAAGACTTCTGCCCGTCTGGAGGACTACTTCTTGCCGCTTGGATGAAGACTTCTCCCAGCTTCGTTGAGGACTTCTTGCCGCTTGGATGAAGACTTCTCCTGGCTTTGTTGAGGATGGATGTCCGGTCTTCAAAAACTGTAAGTGGATCTTCGGGGGTTAGTGTTAGGTTTTTTTAAGGGTTTATTGGGTGAGTTTTATTTTTAGCTTAGGGTTTGGGCTGAAAAAGAGCTACATGCCCTTTTAAGGGCAATGCCCATCTAAATGCCATTTTCAGGGCAATGGGGAGCTTAGGTTTTTTAGATAGGGTTTTATTTGCGGGGTTTGGTTGTGTGGGTGGTGGGTTTTACTGTTGGGGGGGTTAGGGGGTTGTTTGTATTTTTTTTAAAGGTAAAAGAGCTGATTTTGGGGGGCAATGCCCCACAAAAGGCCATTTTAAGGGCTATTGGCAGTTTAGTTTAGGCTATTGGGTTTTTTATTTGGGGGGGGCTTTTTTATTTTGATAGGGCTATTAGATTAGGTGTAATTAGTTTAATTATTTGATCATTTCTTTTTTCTTTTGTGTAATTTAGTGGGTTTTTTTGTAATTTAGTTAATTGTATTTAATTAATGTAATTTATTTAATTGTAGTGTAAGGTTAGGTTGTAGTGTAAGGCAGGTTAGGTTTTATTTTACAGGTAAATTTGTATTTATTTTAGCTAGGTAGTTAGTAAATAGTTAATAACTATTTACTAACTAGTCTACCTAGTTAAAATAAATACAAACGTAGCTGTGAAATAAAAATAAAACATAAGCTAGCTACAATGTAACTATTAGTTATATTGTAGCTAGCTTAGGGTTTATTTTACAGGTAAGTATTTAGTCTTAAATAGGAATTATTTAGGTAATAATAGTAATTTGTATTTAGATTTATTTTAATTATATTAAAGATAGTGGGTGTTAGGGTTAGGTTCAGGGGTTAATAACTTTAGTATAGTGGCGGCGCAGTTGGGGGCAGCAGATTAGTGGTTAATAAGTGTAGGTAGGTAGCGACGACATTGGGGGCGGCAGATTAGGGGTTAATAAGTGTAGGTAGGTAGCGACGACATTGGGGGCGGCAGATTATGGGTTAATAAGTGTAATGTAGGTGGCGGCGATGTCGGGGGCAGCAGATTAGGGGTTAGGGGTGTTTAGACTCAGGGGTTTATGTTAGGTGTAAACATAACTTTTCTTTCCCCATAGGAATCAATGGGGCTGCGTTATGGAGCTTTACGCTCCTTTATTGCAGGTGTTAGGCTTTTTTTAGCCGGCTCTCCCCATTGATGTCTATGGGGAAATCGTGCCCGAGCAAGTAAAACCAGCTCAAAGCAGCGCTGGTATTTGGGTGCGGTATGAAGCTCAATGCTGACATATTGCCTAATATTGCCAGGTTTTTGCAAACCTGTAATAGCAGCGCTATAGGGAGGTGAGCGGTGACAATAACTTGCAAGTTAGCACCAAGCCGCTCATAACGCAAAACTCGTAATCTAGCCGTTTATTTTTATTTATTTTTTTTAATGTATTTTTATTGAGGTAAAAATAGCTTTTACAATACAGTTATATCGGAAAAGATACAATTTATACATATCCTGTAGGGATAAACACATACCAAGCAAATACAATACATCATGTGGAAACATCAACACGCATCAAGCCAACAGGGTATAATATTCTGGTTACCTCATTTTTTGAGTTTGTTGGATCGTAATGCCCTCCAAGCAGACAGGCCCACTTCAGGGGCCAAAAACCTTAGCCAGTCACTGAGGACCCAAAAACAAAGCTAAAATCAAAGAGTCTAGTGTCAATGTGTATGAAATAGCGGCAAAGTTGGGAATCTGTAAATAATATCAAAATATAGAAGCGTGTACATAAGTTACTCTTAGTTAATGTAATATAGCCAACTCGGTAAACTGGTAGAGGTGTTGTATTGATATGGGCTTCTGCTACTACTGCAAACATGGTTAGACACAAACATTGAACATTATTAAATACACAAATTCTCCACTTTGTGTCAGAAAAAACTTTAGTGACTGCTTCTCACATAACTCTGTATATTAGTAAGGAAATAAATGTAGCTATTCACCCTAGAACAGCTAATGCAAGATGAGTAAGACTATGTATCTAAGGTTGTGAGCTCAGGGAGATGAGTAATCTAGCTGGAGAAAATACATGGGAATCACAAATAATAATCGCTCTAAATCTTCAAACCTTGATCATCATATCAGCAGTTCTAACACATTTGTCAAACTTATAAACAAGCTAGCATCAATATTAAGATTATGATAGCAAACAGTCTGTAGACATTAGACACATAAAACAATCCTAACAAATCTATTTATTGTAAACATCCGGAGAGCCCTTATTCACACTCATATAGGGTCAGGATACGGTAAGGACTCTGCGGACAAGGCAGAGACTACCTAACTCTGCCAAAAAGGGGTGCGGAGGATAAGGTATTTATCCCTTCCCACACAGTTAAAAGGGGTGGATGAGAAAAGGGGAGATAAGGGGGGGGAGGAAGTGGAAAGAGAAGGTTGGGGAGGGGAAGGGAAGGAGGGGGTGGGAGAGGGGACGAGGAAGGAGGGGACGAGGAAGGGAAAAGAGGGGAGGGGGAAGAAAGGGAAAGGGGGAAAGAGGGAAGAAGGGAAAGGGGGCGAAAAGGGGAAAGAGGGGATGGAAGGGAAGGAGGATAGGAAGGAAGGGAAGGGAAGGGTGGGAAGGGAGGGGGGGGAAAGGGAGGAAGGGGGGGGGGATTGGGAAAAGGGTGAGAAGGGAGAGTAGGAAGGGGGGGAGGCAGGGGGGAAAGGCAGGAAGGAGTGGGAAGGGAAGGGCCGAGAGGGGGAAAAGGGAGGGCGGGAAGGGTGCGAAGCCTAACATGGTAACAAAGTCCCACTCAATAAGCAAACAATGGTTCTTAAGTCATATTCAGATGCAAATACTTTCCCTCTCATCAGTGCATAATCTCAGGAGGGGGCCGCAATAGAGATGAGGGGATTGTTTTTCTACAGGGCATATATGTAGAAGGGATCCCAACCAGTCCTCTTATAGGGCCCAAAGGTTATTAAATTTGATGGTAATCTGAGCACATATCAAAATTAACTAGGTTAGCTCAATATTGTTAATTATGTGCTATAAAAGCATCACTCTCTTCAGCTCTCAGGGTACCACTTTACGAGGTCATATAGGTAGGCCTACACCATACCAAGGTTTAGTAATGCAAAGGCCCACAAACATCGTTTATAGGTGAAGATCAAACGGCTAGGCGATCCAGAGCTGGGGATGTGACTAGGACCCTAGACTGACCCTTAATCTCATACATTTGGCTACTGTGATCTAGATTTTATCGTATTCATGTTACTTAGTGTAATAGCTATATTGCTAAATCAGCCCAAGGGCTTCATAAACATAGTATACAGTGTGCAGTGACTGTGCTCAAGTAATTACAGGATTTAAAATCATCAGACAACATCTTAATGTCCTGAGATTCAGATCCGTTTTTAATAACTTCTCCTCAGCCCACTCCTTTCCTGCAGGCTAGTGAGGAGGCTGAACCGCCAGGTCCTCTACATCCAGCTGAGGCAAGTCCCGTTGCTGCTGATCTCATATGTAAGAGCTTATTCAGGGCCCGAAATGGGTGAGCAGCATCGTCTCTATCCTGAGAGCCCGCAAACATAAAGACAGCCTGAACCTCACGTCCAACAATCGGGGCCAGATGAAGGAGAGTCTCCGCGTAGGTCAGCGTGTGATTGATGCCCCCGTTCTCTAAGGGGAATGAGCAAAAAGGAAGTTGCCGGTCTTGAAAGCCATCTCCAGGCTCCACAAGTTCTGCCACTACAGGTATAGAACCGGTTCCCACTGCTGCGTCTGGCTGGGTAGGAGATTGCAGATAGTCGGTTCTACTTGCTCCCATGATAGTCATATCTTGACTTAATTGCGATGCCTGGCCGGAAGAGTATGGCGCGGTTGTTTGGTGACTGACAGAGGCCACCTCCCCCGCCGCCATTTCTGTAGTAGCCGAGCCCCGACTTCCAACAAGCTGCATTTTCAGTAAAAGGTTATCAAACCTGGCCAGTATTGCAGACTCGTAGCTCTCGAATAAAGCTAGTAATGTGCTCTTAACATCCGACATCCTGAGTAGTGGGTAGTTCTCACCAGTACAGACAGCAATGCTTCGTAATATTGTGCAGGGTTAACTACACCTCAATAGAGAATTGATTATCCATTTCTAGTTGTAAATGACCCCTTTAGCCTTTATGACCTCAGGCTAATATCATTAATCTTCCAGCAATGTGGGTCCGATTGTGGCAAGTATTTCACCGGCTCCGGCGGTCTCGGCCTGAGGGCCCATTACTAAGATGTTACTAAAGTCTCCAAATTTTCCTTGTTTTCACCCACTGCGGGCAAATACACTGCAACCAAGCTGGGCTATCAGTTTCAAGGGTGATTTCAGGCAATTTTGTGTGGAATATCATTAGTTTTAGCTTAATTATGTTTAAATATGTCAGGAGCTATGGTCTCACACGTCTGCTCTGCTAGCTAGTTGGCTCCGCCCCCAGCCGTTTATTTTTTAATAACGTAGGTCACAAATTATTTTAGTGTAATTTGGTGAACTTTTATAAAATTAACTAGAGATCTGTTCTCTGGTTATTTTTATAAGCGCTAATTGCAACCGCAAGTTCACAGTAACAATAACTAGCCACTTGTAATTGCTGTTTATTTATTGCTCGCCTGCAAACTGGCAAATTTGCCTGTTTTCTGGCGTGCGATAAATTAGCGCTCCACTTGTAATCAAGCCCTAAATAATTAACATATAACACAATTAGTTATTAGCAAAGGACTGTGGGGGTGTACCAGAATTAATGAAGCTGCCTCTGCATACACATTAATTGTTAGATTAAATGGATTATTTATCAAAGAAAGCAATGTATGGGAATGGAATTCATCAAGCAACAGGACTACCCCATTGTTTTACAAGTAGATATATTTAGCAAACGTTTATATTAAAAATGCAACAAGAAGACCGTGAAATATATTGCGTTGTTATAAAATATTGATGTAAATCGTATATTTTTTAAGCAGGACTTCTTTCTGAAAACACAAATTAAAAACTCTATTACCAATTGTGCAACGTAGACCATTGGGGAATATAAACTATACAGCCATATTTATTTATATTTCATACATATATTTAAATGCTTTGTGTGCTAATTTACACCTATGATTTTATATTAAAATTGGAATCTTAGTCACACAATATGGCCATATTCTGCTTAGCCAGTCAACATCTTACGAGGTGTCCCAATGTTGACTCTGGTGCTTTAACCAATGGAACTCTCCCTTTTTTTAATAATACAAATCCACAAAGTTTGGTTTAGCGCACTTTACACAAAATTGAAATACATCTTTGGGAGTACAGCCAATGAGACAAAAAATAGTTATACAAAATAAGGGATATTGGTGCACATGCACAAATTAACAAACCTTTTTTAAATGCTTCAAATATTTCCTGCAAAAATCACCTATACTTTTATATTTAAATTGGGATTTTAGTCACACAATTTGGCCATATGCTCATTCTGCCTAGCCATTCACCAGCTTGCAAGGTGTCCCAATGTTGACTGGTCCTAACACTACAATACTTTACCTTTATGGGCTGAATCATTATATATACTGTGTAATCTAGAGTGTTTTAAATATATGGGTTACTTTGTGGGGGGTTTGTGGCAGGGGTTAATATTGTAGTGGGTAACTTTGTGATATGGGGTTGGGTGGGGAGCTTTAAGGGTTAATAGTGTAGTGGATTACTGTGCGGCGGGGGTTGTGGTGGTTTAGGGACTAATAGTGTAGTAGGTTACTTTGCAGTGGGGGTTGTGGCGGGTTACGGGTTAATAGTGTAGTGGGTTAATTTGCGATGTAAGAGTGTGGCGGGTTAGGGGTTAATAGTGTAGTGGGGATTTTGCAGTGGGCTATGAGGTGGGTTAGGAGTTATTACAGTAGGGGGATAATGGTGTTTCAGGCAAACATGGGAGTTTTTGGTGTTAGGTCCCCCCCCCATTTCTCTCTCCATTGAAGTCTATGGGGAGAGTAAGTCAACGCAGTTGCAATATTGTAACATCTGCTCTTTGCGCGCATGGGATTAGCTCACAAGAGAAAAGATTTAATTTCAACTTGTAATATGCATGCTACCTGACGCGTGCAAAGAGCTCGGCTCATAATCTAGCCCTAAATGTTTCATTAGTGCAAGTGAAGCAATATTGCAATATACATTAATTATTTATTTTGCTGCCTTGTGGGTAAAATACATCTGAGAATTGTGCTTGTTACACTTTCTCCCAGGAAGGCTTGGGTTAGCAATTTATGTGAGCTTTTGATTACCTCCCATCCTCCCTAACCTTCTCTGCAGTCACATGCTATTAAAAGGTATATTATCAGTTTTGCATCAACAATCAGGATAGGAAAATATTTTTGGCAATAGCAGTGGGCATACTAGGTAGGTTAGGTGTGAATAATAATGTAAAATACATAAATATATATTTGTATTTAGCTATTAGATGAAGAATGGAAATTAACTATTACACAAACTTTTACTAAGTAACTAAGCTGAATCAGTAGGCTACCCCAGTGTCTTTCCTTAAGTGCACAGTGCATGCAATATCTGTATATTAGTTTGCAATTGGTTAGCAAGGGGATTTTTGTTCTGGGGACAGAGAAATCGGAGGAAAAAAAAAAAAACCAATCTGCTCATTTGACAAAATAAAGGTTCATAATCATGTAGTTTACAATTTGTGTTTAATGCCCCTTTAAAGGGACAGTCAACACCAGAATTTTTGTTGTTTAAAAAGAAAGATAATACCTTTATTACCTATTCCCCAGTTTTGCAAAACCAACACTGTTATAGAAATACAATTTTTACCTCTGTGATTACCTTTTATCTAAGCCTCTGCAGACTGCCCCCTTATTTCAGTTCTTTTGACAGAGATGCATGTTAACCAATCAGTGCTCACTCCAGGGTAACTTCACGTGCATGAGCTCAATCATGTTATCTACATTAAACACATGAACTAATGCCCTCTAGGGGTCAAAATGCATTAAAATTAGAGGCAATCTTCAAGGTCTAAGAAATTAGCATATGAACCTCCTAGGTGTAGCTTTCAACTAAGAATACCAAGAGAACAAAGCAAAATTGGTGATAAAAGTAAATTGGAATGTTGTTTAAAATTACATTCCCTATTTAAATCATGGAAAAAAAAAATGGACTTGACTGTCCCTTTAAGTACAGGCACGCCCAAGAGTTTAAATTGTTTAAGGACCACTAGTTGCTGGTCTTTACTCTCTGAACCAGTTTTTTTCTTGTCTCAGGACCCTCATAGTAATGGAGAAAAAAATATACACATTTATTTCATGTGAATATCCAACAAACACTGCAGCTGTCTACAGTAGAAGATGCTTTTCCCTATAACTAAGTTGACATCATTTCTTATTGGGATGTTTACCTATAATTGCAGCATCCCAGGTGCACCCTTCCTTTAAACTTGTGTTTTTTACACTTGGTGATATCATTTTGGATTTGATGGTTTCTCAAGTGCAGAGTTTAGTAAAACATTTTCTGCAGGTCATTTTAAAATTAAATTACATTTTAAATTAGGCAGTTACACTAAAGCACTAACTGCAATTTGTTGATTAACTGGATAATAAAGCAGGTTTTAAGTTTTATAATATATTGCAGCAGATGAAACTTGCATTGCAAATTAGCTGCAGAGAAAAAAATGGCTAACATCACATAATTATAAAGTAAAACATCTTAAATTCAGATGTCACAGCTTTGCAGACTGGAAAAGGCTAGGGGGCGGGCTTGAAAAAAATCTCTGAGAGACAGTCATCAATTAATTTGCCGCCACTTTGCATCACTGTTCCATATGTAAATGTTCTTTTCAACAGCACTTTGCTCTGGCTGCACTGTGTTAAGGAAAACTGCCGCCAAAGCACAACACTTTTTGAAGAGAACAGCCTGATGTGTAGCAGTGCTATAAAGGGAAAGTGCTAACAGACATGTTTTTTCTGCCTTTTGGGAGGAAACAAATGCTGAACATGGCGGCAGCCAGTGAAATTAGTTTTCTTCAAAAAGTCTGAATGCACATGTCTACTAACAGTTCCTGCATGTGTGCCATTCTTCCTGCAAACATGCTTACATTTCTGTGATTTCATCACAGATAACAGTTGTGCCTTGGTCTTCTCAAGCAACTCGGATCACTTCACTATACCTTGCCTCCCCTATCATAACTTAAGAATGCTTTGCTTTTTATAGAGTGGTTGAAAAACAGTAGGTATAACAATTTCAATTTCAACAATTTCTGAAAGTTCTTTTTCTCTTCCATAGCCATGAGATTTGTCAACTTGGAGAAATCTGTTGGTATTTGCTGTGTCTTAAAGGTCTATAATAAAAAGTAGGTACATAACTTGGAGACAAATGTGGTGAGACTTATTTGTGGCTCTTCGTGGCTGTAAGTGATCACATGATGGATACTGAAAGGAAATGTCCCTGTTTTTTTTTTTTACTCTGTGACAATGTTTCTCAACTCCATTTCTCAAGGACCCCTAACAGGCCAGATTTTCTCAATATATATTAAGTAAATCACAAGTGAAATAACCAGCTGATCAGTAACTATGGTTACTAAACTGCTCTGACCCATCGGCTATTTCACCTGCGCTCTAATTAAAATAATCATGAAAATCTGTCCTGTTAGGGTTCTTGAGGATTGGAGTTCAGAAACACCGCTCTATGTTTTTCTCTAGTTCATTTATTTTATCTGTATATTTATTCATCAATAGTCTGTTTTATTGCTTTTAATGGAGTCAGAATGAGCCAAGAACAAAAGTGAAGATGGCATTGGAATCAACTGATAAGGACAATGCTAAATTGTTCTTGAATAGTGTACATTTTATTTTTTTGAATCCTTTCCTGCCTTAAAGGGACACTAAACCCAAAAATTTTTCTTTCATGATTCAGATAGAGAATACAATTTTAAACAACATTCCAATTTACTTCTATTATCTAATTTGCTTCATTCTTTAGGTATCCTTTGTTAAAGAAATGGCAATGCACACGGGTGAGCCAATCTCACGAGGCATCAATGTGCAGCCACCAATCAGCAGTTACTGAGCCTATCTAGAAAAAAGATATGCTTTTCAGCCAAAGGATATCAAGAGAATGAGGCAAAATCGATAATAGAAGTAAATTAGAAAATTGTTTAAAATTGCATGCCCTTTCTAAATAATGAAAGGAAAAATTTGGGATTTCATGTCCCTTTAAGACAAACAACTTTAATCACATTAATGAATCAACAATTTTTTGTCACATGAGTATGTTAGTTCATTATTTCTTATAAGGGACACCTTGTTTATAGTTTTCAGACAAATGTAAAGCATACATGTATTTGTTCCATTCAGTCAAGTCCAAATGCAAATATCTAATACCTTCTAGAAGGCATGTGCATTCAGACTATTTGTTGCAAAATTGTAACACACTATGATCTGTGCAAATCCATATCTTAGTGTTTCACTTTCACAAGAAGATATCCAGCTCTGAAAATAGCTGAATGCACATGCCTGCCTAATAATGGTAAATACCAGGTAGCAGTAAAGTAATAAAAAAAAATCTGTACAGGTTTTTAGTAGGGCAGTACAATCCTACTTTGCTTCAAGAAAAGCTGTTCAATTGACTTACTAATGATATACAGTGACAGGGACTAGCACATGGAAAAACAAGTAATTCTTCCAGTCAAGGTGGTAATGACAATGAAGAGGTAGGCAGCACACAAGGGTATTCGTAAAACCACAATGCTTTATTCCAACATGTTGAAAATACACACAAACTCACAAACAGGAAAAATGATTAAGTGCCGCACGGTACGAAACGCGTAAGGACACACCCCCTTTTTCCTGTTTGTGTTTATTTTCAACATGTTGGAATAAAGCATTGTGGTTTTATGAAAACCCTTGTGCGCTGCCTACCTCTTCATTCTACATTTGCTCTGTGGACGTGCTCTACCTCTCTTTTTAGGCTGGCACCTTAGTACTAGAACTTTCCAAGCGTTGTTTATGCTGCTTTCAGCGTCTGTGATTGCTAATCAGTTGCCATTTGTGCTAAACCTGGAGCTGCGCTCTTCCCTTTTGTTTCAAGGTGGTAATGACACCTAACTATGGGCAAGATTACAAGTTGTGCGGCAATCAGTTGCAAAAACTCTTTGGCCTAGATTTAGAGTTTGGCGGTAGCCGTGAAAACCAGCGTTAGAGGCTCCTAACGCTGGTTTTAGGCTACCTCCGGTATTTGGAGTCACTCAAAAAAGGGTCTAACGCTCACTTTTCAGCCGCGACTTTTCCATACCGCAGATCCCCTTACGTAAATTGCGTATCCTATCTTTTCAATGGGATTTTTCTAACTCCGGTATTTAGAGTCGTGTCTGAAGTGAGCGTTAGAAATCTAACGACAAAACTCCAGCCGCAGAAAAAAGTCAGCAGTTAAGAGCTTTCTGGGCTAACGCCGGTTCATAAAGCTCTTAACTACTGTGCCCTAAAGTACACTAACACCCATAAACTACCTATGTACCCCTAAACCGAGGTCCCCCCACATCGCCGCAACTCGATTAAATATTTTTAACCCCTAATCTGCCGACCGCCACCTTCGTTATCCTTATGTACCCCTAATCTGCTGCCCCTAACACCGCCGACCCCTATATTATATTTATTAACCCCTAATCTGCCCCCCACAACGTCGCTGCCAGCTACCTACACTTATTAACCCCTAATCTGCCGTCCGCACGCCGCCGCCAGCTACATTATCCCTATGTACCCCTAATCTGCTGCCCTAACATCACCAACCCCTATATTATATTTATTAACCCCTAACCTGCCCCCCACAACGTCGCCGCCACCTACCTACAATAATTAACCCCTAATCTGCTGACCGCAAAGAGCCGCCAGCTACATTATAGCTATGTACCCCTAATCTGCTGCCCCTAACACCGCCGACTCCTATATTATATTTATTAACCCCTAACCTGCCCTCCCTAACATCGCCGACACCTAACTTCAATTATTAACCCCTAATCTGCCGACCGAATCTCGCCGCTATTCTAATAAATGTATTAACCCCTAAAGCTAAGTCGAACCCTAACACTAACACCCCCCTAAGTTAAATATAATTTTAATCTAACGAAATTAATTCACTCTTATTAAATAAATTATTCCTTTTTAAAGCTAAATACTTACCTGTAAAATAAATCCTAATATAGCTACAACATAAATTATAATTATATTATAGCTATTTTAGGATTAATATTTATTTTACAGGTAACTTTGTATTTATTTTAACCAGGTACAATAGCTATTAAATAGTTAAGAACTATTTAATAGCTAAAATAGTTAAAATAATTACAAATTTACCTGTAAAATAAATCCTAACCTAAGTTACAATTAAACCTAACACTACACTATCAATAAATTAATTAAATAAAATATCTACAATTACCTACAATTAAACCTAACACTACACTATCAATAAATAAATTAAATACAATACCTACAAATAACTACAATGAAATAAACTAACTAAAGTACAAAAAATAAAAAAGAACTAAGTTACAAAAAAAAAAATATTTACAAACATAAGAAAAATATTACAACAATTTTAAACTAATTACACCTACTCTAAGCCCCCTAATAAAATAACAAAGCCCCCCAAAATAAAAAAATGCCCTTACCTATTCTAAATTACTAAAGTTCAAAGCTCTTTTACCTTACCAGCCCTGAACAGGGCCCTTTGCGGGGCATTCCCCAAGAAGTTCAGCTCTTTTGCCTGTAAAAAAAAACATACAATACCCCCCCCAACATTACAACCCACCACCCGCATACCCCTAATCTAACCCAAACCCCCCATAAATAAACCTAACACTAAGCCCCTGAAGATCATCCTACCTTGTCTTCACCATACCGGGTTCACCGATCCGTCCTGGCTCCAAAATCTTCATCCAACCCAAGCGGGGGCTGGCGATCCATCTTCCGGCGGCTGAAGAGGTCCAGAAGAGGCTCCAAAGTCTTCATCCTATCCAGGAAGACGAGTAGATCCGGACCGGCAACCATCATCTTCCAAGCGGCATCTTCTATCTTCATCCGATGAGGACCGGCTCCATCCTGAAGACCTCCACCGCGGACCCATCTTCATCCGGCGACGTCCAACTGAAGAATGATGGTTCCTTTAAGGGACGTCATCCAAGATGGCGTCCCTCGAATTCCGATTGGCTGATTCTATCAGCCAATCGGAATTAAGGTAGGAATATTCTGATTGGCCAATAGAATGCGAGCTCAATCTGATTGGCTGATTGGATCAGCCAATCGGATTGAACTTGATTCTGATTGGCTGATTCCATCAGCCAATCAGAATATTCCTACTTTAATTCCGATTGGCTGATAGAATCCTACCAGCCAATCGGAATTCGAGGGACGCCATCTTGGATGACGTCCCTTAAAGGAACCGTCATTCTTCAGTTGGACATCGCCGGATGAAGATGGGTCCGCGGTGGAGGTCTTCAGGATGGAGCCGGTCCTCATCGGATGAAGATAGAAGATGCCGCTTGGAAGATGATGGTTGCCGATCCGGATCTACTCTTCTTCCCGGATAGGATGAAGACTTTGGAGCCTCTTCTGGACCTCTTCAGCCGCCGGAAGATGGATCGCCAGCCCCCGCTTGGGTTGGATGAAGATTTTGGAGCCAGGACGGATCGGTGAACCTGGTATGGTAAAGACAAGGTAGGATGATCTTCAGGGGCTTAGTGTTAGGTTTATTTAATGGGGGTTTGGGTTAGATTAGGGGTATGTGGGTGGTGGGTTGTAATGTTGGGGGGGGTATTATATGTTTTTTTTTACAGGCAAAAGAGCTGAACTTCTTGGGGCATGCCCCGCAAAGGGCCCTGTTCAGGGCTGGTAAGGTAAAAGAGCTTTGAACTTTTGTAATTTAGAATAGGGTAGGGCATTTTTTATTTTGAAGGCTTTGTTATTTTATTAGGGGGCTTAGAGTAGGTGTAATTAGTTTAAAATTGTTGTAAGATTTTCCTTATGTTTGTAAATATTTTTTTATTTTTTGTAACTTAGTTCTTTTTTATTTTTTGTACTTTAGTTAATTTCATTGTAGTTATTTGTAGATATTGTATTTAATTAATGTATTGATAGTGTAGTGTTAGGTTTAATTGTAGGTAATTGTAGATATTTTATTTAATTAATTTAATGATAGTGTAGTGTTAGGTTTAATTGTAACTTAGGTTAGGATTTATTTTACAGGTAATTTTGTTATTATTTTAACTAGGTAACTATTAAATAGGTATTAACTATTTAATAGCTATTGTACCTGGTTAAAATAATTACAAAGTTACCTGTAAAATAAATATTAATCCTAAAATAGCTATAATATAATTATAATTTATAGTGTAGCTATATTAGGATTTATTTTACAGGTAAGTATTTAGCTTTAAATAGGAATAAGTTATTTAATAAGAGATAATTAATTTCGTTAGATGTAAATTATATTTAATTTAGGGGGGTGTTAGTGTTAGGGTTAGACTTAGCTTTAGGGGTTAATACATTTATTATAATAGCGGTGAGCTCCAGTCGGCAGATTAGGGGTTAATAATTGAAGTTAGGTGTCGGCGATGTTAGGGAGGGCAGATTAGGGGTTAATACTATTTATTATAGGGTTAGTGAGGCGGATTAGGGGTTAATAACTTTATTATAGTAGCGCTCAGGTCCGGTCGGCAGATTAGGGGTTAATAAGTGTAGGCAGGTGGAGGCGACGTTGTGGGGGGCAGATTAGGGGTTAATAAATATAATATAGGGGTCTGCGGTGTTAGGGGCAGCAGATTAGGGGTACTTAAGGATAATGTAAGTAGCGGCGGTTTACGGAGCGGCAGATTAGGGGTTAAAAATAATATGCAGGGGTCAGCGATAGCGGGGGCGGCAGATTAGGGGTTAATAAGTGTAAGGCTAGGGGTGTTTAGACTCGGGGTACATGTTAGAGTGTTAGGTGCAGACATAGGAAGTGTTTCCGCATAGCAAACAATGGGGCTGCGTTAGGAGCTGAACGCGGCTTTTTTTGCAGGTGTTAGGTTTTTTTTTCAGCTCAAACAGCCCCATTGTTTCCTATGGGGGAATCGTGCACGAGCACGTTTTTGAGGCTGGCCACGTCCGTAAGCAACTCTGGTATCGAGAGTTGAAGCTGCGTTAAATATGCTCTACGCTCCTTTTTTGGAGCCTAACGCAGCCTTTATGTGGACTCTCAATACCAGAGTTATTTTTATGGTGCGGCCAGAAAAAAGCCGGCGTTAGCTACGCGGGTCCTTACCGACAAAACTCTAAATCTAGCCGTTTGTGCATTATGACTTTTTCGCATTTGGGGTTGCGCAGCTATTACAAGTTGAGAAATAGCATATTTTGCTCGTGCATTAAGCCGCTTAATGCAAACTGCAAAGTTGCGTGTGGGTTCACGTATTCCTCATAGAAGTCAATGGAGAAGACAAATAGAAAAATAACAACACATAAATATATAATATGTTGCACAAAGCCCATGATGTATTCTCCTCGAAAAGTGTACATGAATGCGAATATTTCATGTTGTGAAAATGTTTTCGCAACGGAATATGTTCTATTTAATTATAAATAAATATTTCTCTATATATGTGATGATTTTCGGACAGATATTTCTATTTATAGCGAGAAATGTATATGAATATTTATATATATATATATATATATATATATGTCTAGATATCTCGAGATCTATAAGCAAATATCTCTTTGAAAATCCATGTGAGATATTGTTTAACCCCTTAACAACCAAGGACTTGTCAGGTTCATCCTACATTGGATGTTAGTTAATGACCAAGGACGTGCCTAACACATTCTCTGGGGTTTGAAGTGCTGGAACCGATCGTGATCGTTTCCAGGCGCTTTCAAGGTATTGCAGTGATGCCTCGATATTGAGGCATCACTGCAATACACTTTTTTACCCACCAATGCAGAGAGGGCCACTTTGTGGCCCTCTCTGAATCGGCCATCAATGGTGCCGATCGTTGGTGGGTGGGAGCCATATCAGGGAGGTGGGTGGGCAGCCTATCATTGGTTAAAATCCGGATCCTGTTTAAGTAGAGTGCAGGCTGGGGGGCGAGAGCGTGCAGGGCGGCCGGGAGTGCATGTGCGCGTGGGCACGTCGCATCATTTGCCTAGTGTTAATTTGTATGAGGAGGGAGTGGGAGAGGGAATCAATATTTGGCAAGGGATCTGGGAGGGGAGAGGGTAGCGTATTGAAGGGGGGGGGGCAGCTACACTACAGAAAATGTGGGTTTTGTTTAATTATTAACAAAAAAAAGCATTTTTTTTTAACAAACTGGGTACTGGCAGACAGCTGCCAGTACCCAAGATGGCAGCAACTAGGTAGAGGGGGGAGGGTTAGAGAGCTGTTTAGGGGGGATCAGGGAGGTTGGGGGCTAAGGGGGGATCCAACACTGCAGAATAACTCTAAAAAAAAAAGCCTTTTATTTTAGTACTGGCATACTTCCCTCCAGTACTTAAGATGGCGGTGACAATTGTGAGGTGGGGGAGGGAAGAGAGCGGTTTGAGGGGGGTCAGGGTGGGATGTATCAGGTGGGAGACTGATCTCTACACTAAAACTAAAATTAACCCCTTCACTGCTAGACATAATACAAGTGTGGTGCGCAGCGGTATTTAGTGGACTTCTAATTACCAAAAAACAATGCCAAAGCCATATGTCTGCTATTTCTGAATGAAGGTGATCCCAGAGAAGCATTTACAACCATTTGTGCCATGATTGCACAAGCTGTTTGTAAATAATTTCAGTGAAGAACCTAAAGTTTGTGAAAAAGTTAGTGAAAAGGTTAGTGAAAAAGTGAACCGCATTTGGCGGTGAAATGGTGTCATGAAATATACCAAAATGGGCCTAGATCAATACTTTGGGTTGTCTACAAAAAAAATATATATACATGTGAGGAGTTATTCAGGAATTTCTGACAGATATCAGTGTTACAACGTAACTATCTCTAATTTTGAAAGAAAATGGTTTGGAAATAGCAAAGTGTTACTTGTACTTATTGCCCTATAACTTGCAAAAAAAGCAAAGAACATGTAAACATTGGGTGTTTCTAAACTCAGTACAAAATTTAGAAACTATTTAGCATGGGTGTTTTTTGGTGGTTGTAGATTTTGAGGGTCAAAGTTAGAAAAAGTATGTTTTTATTTCAATTTTTCATCATATTTTATAAAAAAAAATTATAGTAAATTATAAGACATGATGAAAATAATGGTATCTTTAGAAAGTCCATTTAATAGCAAGAAAAACGGTATATAATATGTGTGGGTACAGTAAATGAGTAAGAGGAAAATTACAGCTAAACACAAACAAAGCAGAAATGTAAAAATAGCCCTGGTCCCAAACAGTAAGAAAACTGAAAAGTGCTGTGGTCACTAAGGGGTTAATGTACATAAGATTGTAATGTGAAATATGTTAATAATCTCCATAGTTAAACATATCTCTATACATATAAATCCATTTCTCTATGTATGCGTATGTATGTCAATGTAAAATCCCTGCGTCAGCTTTTTTTTTTTCTAACACCCGAGATCTCCTATGTTTTAGCCCTTATAACTTTTGTGTGCAATAGTAGTAATACTATACTAATATACTATACTATTACTAATACTAGTAATAGTTTTCAGTGTAAATATGAGTGTAACTGTACTTTGTAATGTTTTTTTGAAGTGTTTCATGAAACTTTTTTGTTGTGCACATCTGTTAACTACAGCTCTTTCAGCGCGGAAAGGATTTTTGCGCAAAAGGTGAATGCGTGTGCGCAATCGCAATCTTTCAAGACTTGTGCAATGGAAATTGATTGCGAAAACACCACATTGTGCGTGGAAAAGTCATAACGCGCTACTTTTAATCTTGCCCTATTTAATTAAACATTGTACTATCAGAGTAGTAATAAAAAGTAAAAAAAGGAATATAGCACAAAGAGATAGTAAATATTCATGATGCTACCACTACATTCAATTTGTTAATAAAAAAAATATGCGGCGTCGCCCGCAAAAGGTTTTTACGCGATTTTGGAATTACATATACGGCGCCACATATAAATGCAGCGCATATATTTCACCCGTCGGCCGCTATTTTTACTCCCATAAGCTAACATAGAACCGCGTTGCAAATTGGTATCACATATTCAGTGCAAGGACAGCGCTGCGAAAATTGAGAAATTTTACTCCATTTTCACCTCTCCACACATAGGCAGGTGCAGCAAGCCTTGCGCTGAGTATGTGAGCACTGTAACTCCCTGAAAGTAGTAACTAACACCTAACACATGCACATTATCTATCTACCTCCTGAAAATAACTAACACCTAACGCATGCGCAATATCTATACCTGTCAACCCCAATCCCCAACCGCGATAACTAATAAAGTATATTAACCCCTAATCCGCCATTAACCAACACCGGAACTAATATTAAAAGTATTAACACCTAATCCGGCAAACCCCCACAACGCAATATGCCTAATTAAACTATTAACCCCTAATCCGCAATTCACGCACATCGCAAACTACCTAATCAAAGTTTTAACACCTAAATTCGCCAACCTCAACATCGCAAACTACCTATTAAAACTATTAACCCTTAATCTGCCATTAACCCACAACGCTATAAATCTATTAAACTATTAACCCCTAAACCGCCAAAGCCCACAGCGCAAATAACTAATCATTAAGCCCCCTAACCTAACACCCCCTAAATTAACCCCATTACATAAATTAAAACTAAATTACAATTAAAATAAAAAACCTGGGGGGCGTGTCCGAGCAGCGATCTTGCATGGTCGCATCTTCCCTGAGCTCTAACTGAACACTCACAATCCGCCGATTATAAGAGGGATTTTACAGTGCAGCAATATAATTGTTAGTCTATAATGCTATATTGCTCAGCAGAGTTTAACATATTTGAAGATTGCACTGTATAAGTGAAGTTGGAGACCGGCATCGGACAAGAAGGCCTAGAGCGGCGGCTCATACATAGGCAGCGCCACCCCCCTCGAGCAATCGAGGGTTTTTGGCATTGCCAGACCTGCTCAGATCATCTGCACACAACCTCATAATAAGAGCTCATAACCTCATAACAAGAGGGGGTATTGGCGGCAGAGTTACATTTTGGAAAGGAGAGTCAACTCTAAAAACCATGAGAAACCTACACCCTAAAATGGCTACCGCAACGGATCCAGACCTGGCAGACAGCCTGAACCATATCATGTCCAGGTTTGAAAAAATATGTCAGTGGCTCATAGATAACGCTCCTTACGACTTTCTGATAAACCGGATTGGCACCGCAGTTGCAGAGACAAAACCTGCAGAGGAGGAGAGGGATATCAACCCGGATACTCAGCAGAAACAATCTTCTTACTCAGAGAGCAGACTCGTGATATTACCCATGTTAATACACAATGGGAGCCCTATAACTAAAACAGCAAGTAAGAAATATGCCGACATCCAGAGAGATCTCCTGCAGATGGGAAAATACTTGACCGCACACACGGCTGGACGGGAGGCAGTGGGGGACTCCCAGACTGCCGCGATCAAATCACAAAAAGGTACCCTGCTTTACAACAATGACTGATGATTTCTTCATTAACAAAATCTATCGCCCTGAGGCTCTTTATTTGGGAAATAACTGCTCCCGGTTTACAAGTCTGCTAGAAGGGACTATAACAGACTTTGAGGCATTTTCTCTCTTGCCTAGGACTTGCCGTACAAACTTTTTCCAGAGAGACAGTTGCAGCACGAGTAAGATTCAGCATTTCCTGCAGGCTAAGTCTTGGGGCTAGCAATGCTCTCATAATTTACCCTCCTCACCACTATTTTTCCGATCATGGTTATAATAATGTGGGAAGAATATTGTTAGCTGTCAAGTTCTGGTTCTGTTAAATGTTATTTAGTTTATAGCTTATCTTATGTACTGGCTAAATACTTCTAAGCACAGTAATAGGTTGGATAATGATCCTTAAGTTAATGCAATGTATTTCTACAAACAGCTATTAGTTTAATATGTCCGCCCAATACTGTAGGAGTCTCCTCTCTTGTGGCCGGCGGCCGGGGCTGCGGGACGGGAGGGATATATTTGTCTCTAATGTATAACAAGATCATACTGTTTTATATCATAGAGATTTGCCACACATAAATTGCTATATTGGGAATATGAGATTGGCCTAACCTAAGCGACAATGGCTCTGATGCCTATGAGGGTTAATTGTTATGCCCTGTTTATATTGATTAGACTTTATCTGTTTAGCAATGTATTTAGTTGGGAATTAACTAAACTCCTATATAAGGTTTATAAATCCTATATCCCAACACCACCAAGATAGTTGGTTTGCCCGCTGCCTCTGCGTCTTAATATTCCTTCTACCTAGGGAAATAAGTCCCTCTCTTTACCTCTTGATTTGTATATGAGCAGAGAAAAATACATTTTATACCTAACGCTACATTATCAAATCTGGCTTTGGTCTCTCACTCCCTATATCCCTATTTTCTTCTCTTCACTAACATCAAAGGATCCAAGAGTGGTCTGAACTTTTATGTAAATGGACTAAAAAGAGATTTTATGTCTAAGCATTTTATTAATGTTTCATATACACTGTCTGTTTTATGAGCAAGATTTATTTCACATTTGTCTGTAAGACTTGTATTTTGTATAATTCCTCAATAAAAATATTAAAAAAAATAAAAAACCTAACATTACTGTAAAAATAAAAAATAAACTAACACTAAAAAAACCTAAACTACCTATTGCCCCTAAAGGGGCATTTGTATTGGCATTGCCCTTAAAAGGACATTCAGCTCTTTTTACTGCCCTTAAAAGGGCATTCAGCTCTTTTAAGAGTGCCCATAACCCAAATCTAAAAAAATTAAGAAAAAGCCTAACTCTAACCCCCAGATAAATACTCAAGGTTCCTGAAGTCCGGCGATTAAGTCTTTTTCCAAGCGGTGACCGGTTCCTGAAGTCCGGCGGTGAAGTCTTCTTCCAAGCGGCGACCTCTTATATCTTCATCCAGTACCACGGAACTGAAGACCGGAGATCACGGAACTGAAGACCGGCAACCGTGGAGCATGGAGGATCCTCTTTGTATGATCGCCGCTGTACACTGAATAGTAAATTCAAGGTACGTTATAAAAAATGGTGTCCCTTGAATTCCTATTGGCTGATTTGATTCTTAAATTTCAAATCAGCCAACTGGATAAGAGCTACTGAAACCTTACTGGCTAATTTAAAAAAAAATTAAAGGTTTGCGGCATCTCTGTATCAAGCAAGTCTATTGACACAATTTTTCCTACACATATATATATATATATATATATATATATATATACACACAATCTTATAAATACACATGAATACACATATATACACACATATAAACACATAAATACACACACATATTTACACTCCTCTATATACACACCACCAGCAAAAAGACTATTGCGCCCATTTAACAAGCCCATTTAACAAGACCGCTGCTCCATAATCTGTCCGCCTGCTCTGAGCAGGCGGACAGACATCGCCGGAAATCAACCCGATCGAGTATGATCGGGTTGATTGACACCCCCCTGCTGGTGGCCTATTGGCCACGAGTCTGCAGGGGGCAGCGTTGCACCAGCAGCTCTTATGAGCTGCTGGTGCAATGCTGAATACGGAGAGCGTATTGCTCTCCACATTCAGCGAGGTCTGGCGGACCTGATCTGCACTCTCGGATCAGGTCCAGCAGACTTTGTTAAATAGAGGCCAATGACTCACTGAAGGCTCAGATGATAGTTAGCATTTTTAGCAATAAAGTATTTTTTTAATTAGGGTTACATTGTTTTTGTCTACATAATACTATTATACATAACTTTATATGCACTGGGAAACAAAAATATGAGTTTGACTCTCTTTATTGCTATATTTGCTTTATTGCGGTGGCGTAGAACCAAATGTGTAATATCTCGGATATATATATATACATACATATATATATATATACATACATATACACACACATACATATATTTAGGCATATATGTATAGATAAAAAATATAAATATATATATATAAAACTTAGTAGTAAAGGAGGGCACTCACAGGATTTGAAATACTCAATAAAGTTTATTACAAATACATAAAGCATTATGCGTGAACTGTCATGGTTGACGTTTCGGCTCTTTCAGTGAGCCTTCTTCAAGACTAATTTTAAATCTATAAAAAATAGAAAAAGACAACATTTGTACAGTGCAGGATAAGTGAGAACAAACAACAAGCGCACCCACCACCACATATAGAGATAAAATGAAATTGATAAACCGGCGTTCAAGCCCAAACAGGAATGTCTGAGGATAGATGGTCAGAATGGAACATTGAATCCATCAAGCTCACACAAGCCCCCCCAAGTGGGATGGTAACCATATGCACATAAAGCATCAAGATAATTAGAAAATCATTTTCTAAGTCCACACAGACTGTATATCACATTGTGTCAGGGTAGCCCACTCTACGAACTGTGAAAAAACATAACAGACACGTTACCAATCAAAACACAGTACAGACACCTAAGATGGAAAACAAAATTAAACACAAGGCGCCGTGGTACAAGCAATTACCAAAGTATTACAACAAACATTACCAGATAGCGCATATAACACCATGGTAAGAGGCATGTTGTTGCACACCATCACAGTCATTGCATACATATGAAATGCTAATCAATAGGCGAATTAGTGTTAAACAAACCTATGGCTCAGTTACTGAGAAATGAATAAATAAATTTAGCCCTGCACACAAACCACAACACGGCTGCAAACATAGCTAACCAACAGCTAGGTTGGTGAGCGATCAACTAAAACGAGACAGACAAGCTAACTAGGCAGTATCCAACCGTAATCAGAAAGAAAGCAGTCTCATCTGCGGATCCTTCTATCTACTCTATGTGAGGTCACAACAGGAGCCGTTTATACTGTGGGGGATAAATCCAAGTATGGAAACAACTAAAAACTACTCGCTCAGTACATAATCTAATAAATCTAACCCGTAATAAACATTAGCAAATAATGGTGAAAGCAAGGAAAACGTCTTCTAAGTTACAGGGGCAAACCTAAAGCTGTAATTCAAAACAGTACGGTAAGTTCGGGACTGGAAAAAATAATCATGGCCCTCATGAGCAACCAGCTCCACCTATCAAAATGTATCGGACTAAGATTTATAAATAGCCACACTGAGTCAAAGCGATAACATAACAGGTCATCCAAGTTAAGTACAAAAAGGGGGTACCGCCGCTCACATAGAGTACGAGACTAACATGCTTAGGGTAACATACCTTAATCCAGCTAACCAGCCGTGCTTCCGACGTAGTATGGAAGACAGATACAGGAAGACTACACGGCACGCCCTTAAATAGCTTGTAAAGCCTAACAATAAGTCAGAACAGCTGTTAACGTAAGTGGCGTGGTGCGCCGGTGCTGTCAGCTGTTGAAAAAAAGAGTAATAAAATGTAAAGTCAATCCGTCAAAAACGGGGTGAACATTCTCGGGTATTTTCGTCTTTTGGATATTGAACTATATGTTTGTACTATTGACAGCTACCTCTGATATTTTATTTTCGGGTTGTTCATGTTTTTTTTTTTTTTATCGCACTTGCACCCAGTGCCTGTCGCCTATATCTGTCGATCGGAGGTTGCAGGACATGTGTCTATAGAATGTTCACCCCGTTATCGTACTGTTTTGAATCACCGCTTTTTTATTTCCCCTGTAACTTAGTAGACATTTTTCTTGCTTTCACCTTTATTTGCTAATGTTTATTACGGGTTAGATTTATTAGATTATGCACTGAGCGAGTAATTTTTAGATGTTTCCATACTCGGATTTATCCCCCACAGTATAAACAGCTCCTGTAGTAACCTCACATAGAGTGGATAGAAGGATCCGCAGATGAGACTGCTTTCTTTCTGATTACGGTTGGATACTGCCTGGTTAGCTTGTCTGTCTTGTTTTAGTTGATCTCTCACCAACCTAGCTATTGGTTAGCTACTGTATGTTTGCAGCCGTGTTGTGGCTCGTGTGCAGGGCTAAATGTATTTATTAATTTCTGAGTAACTGAGCCGTAGGTTTGTTTAACACTAATTCGCCTTTTGATTAGCATTTCATATGTATGCAACGACTGTAATGGTGTGCAACAACATGCCTCTTACCATGGTGTTATATGGGCTATCTGGTACCATTTGGGGTAACACTTGCTCGTACCACGGCACCTTGTGTTTAATTTTGATTTCCATTTTAGGTGACTGTACTGTATTTTAATTGGTAACGTGTCTGTTATGTTTTTTTCACGGTTCATAGAGTGGTTTACCCTGACACAATGTTATAAACAGTCTGTGTGGACTTAGAAAACTGTTTTCGAATTATCTTCGTGCTTTGTGTGCATATGGTTACCATCCCACTTGGGGGGCTTGTGTGAGCTTGATGGATTCAATGTTCCATTCTGCCCATCTATCCTCAGACATTCCTGTTTGGGCTTGAGCAACGGTTTATCAATTTAATTTTATCTCTAAACGTAGCGGTTGGTGCGCTTGTTGTTTATTCTCACTGATCCTGCACTGTACAAATGTTGTCTTTTTCTATTTTTTATAGATTTAAAATTAGTCTTGAAGAAGGCTCACTGAAAGAGCCGAAACGTCAACCATGACAGTTCACGCATAATGCTTGATGTGTTTGTAATAAACTTTATTGACTATTTCAAACCCTGTGAGTGCCCTCCTTTACTACTAAGTTTTGTATCTTAATCCTGAGGATTGCACCCAGGTCACTATTTGGGCACTAAGGTTGGAGTGCTGGGCCACCGGCTATTTGACATTATATATACAGTATATATATATATATATATATATATATATATATATTTATATTTATATATATATAAATTAACTTGCAGGAGGATAAGCACTCACACTTCAAAAATAGCGGCCAGGGTGTCAGGAACAGAAGTATCATAAGTAAAGTAGTAGATCCACACTGGACTTTAAAAAATAGTGCAATTTATTGTGACGTTTCGGAGAAGTCTCCTTCATCAGACCAAAAAGGGGACGGTTTGATCTCCGAAACATCACAATAAATTGCACAGACACACACACACACACATATATATATATATATATATATATATATATATATATATATATATATATATATATATATATATATATATATATATATATATATATATATATACACACACACATATATAAAAAAAATGAAATATAAACAAACATACTTTTATTACTCATCCGACCGTGCTCTACAAATGCCTTTTTTAGCTTGAGGGGACATTTTCACCTCTTATTCAATCCTCTTTGAAGCCATACAAAAAAAAGAGCGACTCATGTGCTCTGATTTCTCTAAGCCAGTGGTTGCAAAGTGGATTGGATACGAGGGGAAAAATTGCCTCAAAAAAAAAAAAAGACAAAGACAAAAAAAAAGGCATTTGTAAAAGGGAAATAATCGAATTTATAGATTATAATAAAAAAAAAAGATAAAGTACAATTAAAATAAAAAGGTAGTTTCAGGATTTACTTTCACATACCATAAACTATACCATTACTTTAATTAAATAAACATATGAAAAAGGAATACGAAATCGCTGGTTATTAGTTGAAAGGTACAATTAAACAGATAAAGCTTTTATTCCTCTTTCCGTGCTGCATTGAAATGCTGATTACTTACACAAAGACCTCTACAAACCTGCTCACAAAAGATACAGCATATAGCAAAATGAAATCAATGGAGCTTCTTATACTGTATGAAAGCAATAATACCAAGGTTCAATTTAAGTCACAGTGATAAAAAAAAAGGGAAAAGAAAAAGGATTTAAAAAAAATAAAAAAATCAAAGAGACAGAAAAATAAATGAAATAAAGAAGATCAATATGCTCAGACATTATATGGTTAGACATTGGTCATTTTTAGAAAACAAAGTAACCTGTAAATGTTAAAAATTAGATATTTGAACCCTGTTTGATAAAAAAAGAAAAAATGTTATTAAAAAAATGTCAAAGAACCTGATGTGCTCCCATGAAAACCAATCACAGTATCTTTACTTACAAACTAGAAAAAAACAAAGCAATTATATTAATATTTTAGACATTAACAATTAGATATGGCTGAATCGCTAACAAAAAAAACAAAAACTATGAATTTTTATAATATTTTTTGTCTATTAAAAAAACTCGTTCTCCATTATTGCCCATGAGGAAGATTCTTATGGCAACACAACAGCAGCACCACAAATGGAAACCAAGCAACAGAGGAGCGGCAGGAGATTGTGGAATACAACAATAAATTCACAGCAAGGTGTAGGAGTAACACTGTGGACAGCAAACAGCATCATAATGTTATATGAAATTGTCACAAATTAAAGCAGCAGTAATGGTACAAATGGACAAGAGAGCACCCAGAGTAGCAGAAGCCCCTACCTTGTAGACAATTGTATGCCAGTGACACGACACAGAGTGTTATCTGGAGCAGCAGCAAGTAAGATGCTGCATTAACTGGATGGTATCTGCGCCACTAAAGCTTCACACGATCTCATAACAAGAATGGGGGATCTTCCCCTCTCAGCTACCAAAAGTAATTCCATGCTTACTCCTTCATAACTGTATCTACAACTTGACTGCCTGTGTAGAGGTTTCCACCACACAGAGTCCCCTCCATTGAGTCCAAGCTCTTTTGTAGGTAGCATATAAATAATGCCCAGAAATAAAATTCTCGGTAAATAAACCAGGGGCTACCTTCTTTCCTTGACATTTGATAGTAGGAGTTACTAGGTTGATCCTTTCTTGACATCTGATAGTACTACATGTTACACAGTTGTACAGTTATAAGTTTTCACATATATGAGGTCTCAGGCGTTTTGGGGGGGAAGCACTTGCAATGGGCATTAACAGAGATACATACATACATAGGGGTAAATGTATCAAATGCCGACAGCATACACTGTCGGAATTTAACATGTCACAAGCATTTCTTGTGAAATGCTTGTGCAATATCGCCCCCTGCACATTCACGGACAATTGGCCGCTAGCAGGGGCTGTCAATCATCCAGATTGTATCGGATCGGGATGATTGCAGTCCGCCACCTAAAAGGTGGTGGACAAGTTAAGGAGCAGCGGTTTTATGACCGCTGCTTCTTAACTTACGTTATACACACACACACACACACACATACAACTACTGCTTCTTAACTTATGTTATATACACACACATACAACTACTGCTTCTTAACTTACATTATACACACACATAAAATATATTTATATACATATTTAGAGATTTCTATGTATATTATCTGGTCTTGACAGTTTCACTTAATTACTAGTACATCAACCATTTATGAATTCTCACTGACTTTTTTTGTTTTTGTTAATCACACTTCTATAACTGCATCACTTTATACAAGGAAAGCACCAAACGCTACAAAACAATTGCAAGAAAAAAATTACACTGTCAAACAGGTCAGCCCTCCTGTGATTATGACGCCTACAGTTGTGTCACTTGGACAGTGGACAGTCAAACTACTAGCTGGTCAGTCACACCAAGGTAAACTACAAATTGTGACCTAGATTACAAGTGAAGCACAAAAATATTAGAGCTATTGAGCTATTAAACACATTTTATGTTAAATCAATAGCGCTTTTATTCTTGTGTTCATATTAAAAGTTGAAAGTAAATGGTTATAAAATGTATACTACATTGACATTCACATCTGTGTACAGGTCCAAGGAACACATGGACGTTAATAATCCTAGAAGGAAAATTTCATGTCAGACTAAAATATTTGTCATTAATAAAGGATGCGTGAGCCAGAAAGTGTAAAAATATTAAATTTAACTATTAGTAAAAAATAGTAAAAAAAACATGGTATGTACAGCAACAGGGAGAGCATTGAAAGGCAAGTGCTACCTCCAAAACATAACGCGTTTCGGCCTCAGTCGTAATTCTAGCTAATTTATTTCACAAGAATAACCATACACAGAACATTTTACCCTCAAAGGTTAAGGACTACAATGCATAGAGGATTATACACATTATATATGTTGTTCTGGAGTCTACAAGAAGAATGGCAATACAAAGTGTAAGAGGTCAAGATGCAAAAAAAAAAAAAATCACATACACAACATTAGATTATGTTAGTTGAATGGTCATGTATTTAAACTAGTCAATTGACATGATCTAGTGTTGTGTATGTGAAAATCTGAAAATTATTTGGTATATATGCCTATAAAAGAAGTGTACAGTATTTAGTATTAACATGGTCTCTCTCTTTTAAGGATCATATTCACAGACAAGGAAAGATCCCCAAAGACCAAGTCATAACAAATTTGTGACTGCCTACAGAGAAGTGGCCCTGATGAAGACATACACACATTAAACAATTCTGTTTTTACATGTTCTCTTTTCCATGTTTTACAAATACCCAATCCCGAAACAGGAAAAGATCTCCAATTTCCAAGTCACCAAGAAGATGTAAGTACCCTTAGAAAAGAGACCTAGTGATGCTATTTTTACTGATGAAGACACACACACATATAGCAATGTCATACTTACATGTTCTTCCCTTTTTCATCTTTTATAGATAGCGAATCCACAGACAAGAAAAGATCAAAAGCCAAGAGCGCTATTGTTAGAGCAAGTAAGGGTAAGCAATATTGTGACTGCATTAAATTGCAAACATATTACCAGTTAAAAGTATACGTGAGTCAAGACCTAGGGCTCCATTTATTAAGCAGCAAATTCTGCTTCGGAGGCCCATCATTTCAGGCTCACTTGAAATGGAAGTTAAGAAGCAGCGGTCGTAGGTGGAAGATTGAAATCACCCCAATCTGATACCATCAGGATGATTGAAAGCCCCTGCTAGCGTATGCTGTCTGCATTTAGCGATGCCGAGCGAACATTATTAGCTATAGCATTTATATAAATATATATATATGTGTGTATAAAGAGATGAATTCAATATTAGATAGAGGCGCTCAGCTGTAAGACAATGTATTCACTGTGTCTTATGTAAATGTACATATAAGGCCATAAGTGATAGAAAACGGTATCTTGATGGTAATCTTCACAATAGTTCTGTCAAGTAAGTATTTACTGCTTACCAGCTGTTACCTCAATCTTATGAGGTAAGATTTAGGCCCGATTTAGAGATGGTACACTGTGTGTCACTTTCCTAGTGTAAATCCGGGAGAAAATGTGTTGAGATAGGATCCCCTCTCTGGAACTCTTGGACTTTTCTCGAATGAAGATCCTGGACTCTCTTTGGTGCAAAAAGAAGATTCTGGACTCTCTTTGATGAGAAAGGCTGTGGACTGTAATCCGTCTCTGTATATTTCCTTTCAATGGTGGTAGGAATATTGTATCCCCTCTTTGTCCTCAGATGGATAAACTTTCTGTCTCCTCAAGTTGTTATTGAGGTCAGAAAAGACATGGAGTTCCTCTTGTAGTAGGGTGAAGGTTCAGATGCCATAAATTGAGGAATCCCTCTGTGTCCCTTGGAAGTGACGCGAACCTGATATATATATATATATATATATATATGAAAAGGTCCCAAATGATAAATAGAAAAATGACACTATTACTATATCAATAATAAGGTATAGTGTGTAGCAAATGACCGAATATCCTGTTGAGAATATTTATGATACAGCAAGGGTTTTTTTTTTGGTTAAGCACACCACAAAAGGACTGTTTAATCCTAACACACATATTGTGGGAGTGCTACCAAAGTGACTAAAACAATTACAAAACAACAAAAAAGTATTGGTGCACATCCAACCACTTAAGTCCACATATTTATAGCATATTTATATATACTTCTGACTGCTAAATATACTTACATAGTTCAAATAAGATTGGGATAAACATCTCACAATAATATTGACTTATATTTATGCTGCAAAATATTGCCTGTTTAAATTAAAATTAAAATAGGGATCTTAGTCACACAATATGATCATATTCTGCTAAGCCAGTCACAACTTACAAGGTGTCCCACAATAGACTGGTCCTAACACTAATCAGTTTCCACACTGCAGCAAATCATGTCTACACAGAGTGAAACTCCCTAGCTTTATATGTATACCTCAGTTATAATGTCTGGAACACACCTGGGCTGGTGGTGTGCATTAACCAAAAAAAGGGGGGAGGGATTTGGTCAACTCCCTATTCAAAAGATACAACAAGGTTTTTTTGGTTAAGCACACCACAAAAGGACTGTTTAATCTTAACACACATATTGTGGGAGTGCTACCAAAGTGACCAAAACAATTACAAAACAGCAAAAAAGTATTGAAGTCCACATATTTATAGCATATTTATATATACTTCTGACTGCTAAATATACTTACATAGCTCAAATAAGATTGGGATAAACATCTCGCAATAATATTGACTTATATTTATGCTGCAAAAAATTGCCTGTTAAATATGCTTTTAAGTTTAAATAAAAACTTCTGTCTGCTAAATATACTTACATAATTCAAATAAGATTGGCATAAACATCTCACAATAATATTGACTTATATTTATGCTGCAAAAAATTGCCTGTTTAAATTTAAATTAAAATAGGGATCTTAGTCACACAATATGATCATATTCTGCTAAGCCAGTCACCACTTACAAGGTGTCCCACAATAGACTGGTCCTAACACTAATCAGTTTCCACACTGCAGCAAATCATGTCTACATAAAGTGAAACTCCCTAGCTTTATATGTATACCTCAGTTATAATGTCTGGAACACACCTGGGCTGGGTGGTGTGCATTAACCAAAAAGGGGGGGGGGGATTTGGTCAACTCCCCTGTGTAGCAAATGACCAAATATCCTGTTGAGAATATTTATAAACCCACTATTGTAAATAGTTATAAGATCATATAATTAAAGTTGATACGGATGAATATTTAATCATTTCCTTATATGGCGTATATAAACCAGTTGAATTTTCAACTGGTTTAAATACACTCTCATTTCAATATGAATACACAAGGGATACAAGATACGGAGATAATAACAGTGACCAAACAAAGTGGTTTTTACTCATTAAGAGATCCCCAAGAGTTGGAATTATGTACCAAGGACTTTGAATCCATTTTTTCACTAGATGGCTCAAACTAAGACCTAACTGAACTGTTTTATAGGGTTAAACTTCTTATGATAAAGGCTGAAAAGCTTATGTATGACAAATAGACATAAGACAAATATGTCCAGGGCCGCCACTAGAAATGTTGGGCCCCCTGACTTAACCATTGATCAGGGCCCCCCCCCCCCCCCTTTGACATGTACAATTTTTGACCAAGTGACTAAAACGTATATGAACTTTTTTCTAAAGTGTCTATTTAAACTTGGAAATGTTGTAAAGGTAGTAACATACAAACATACAAACACACACACATGTAAGGATTCACATATAGACACTCTAGCAGACACGTAAAGGAACACACAAACGCACTCAGACACAGACACTCAGCACTTGATTACATTTACCTGACAAGTAATGAGGTAGACTACAGTTTTGTAAAAAAAAAAAGTTGATTTAGAAAACAAAATATGGAGTTCTGATTATCTTTTTGTAAAGGAAGATGCCAACTAAATGATGACACCAGCATGTAGTGGCTGAAAGGAAGGGCCCTGAACTGCCTAAACAATAATTTAATGGTTAAATGGTGGATTGGTGACTTCCGTAAAGGTCTCAAAGTCTGTAGAAAGATGTGAATAATCAGTAGTAAGGTGAAAATGTCCTAAAAAGGAACAGACAATGGACACACACGCACACAAACTCAAACTTGCACATACACCCAAGGAAACACTGACAAAGACAGCCTCAGAAAACGCACAAAGACATACACACACAGAGAGACAACCACATAAAACACAGAAAGACATACATACACACACCCTCACTGAGACATCCACTGAAAACACACACCCTCACAGAGACATCCGCAGAAAACACAGACATACATACATACACACACACACACACACACCCTCACAGAGATATCCACAGAAAACAGACATATACACCCACCCTCACAGAGGCATCCAGAGAAAATACACAAAGGCAAACATACGCACACCCTCGCAGAGGCACCCATAGAAAAAGCTCAAAGACATATGCACACACCCTCACAGACATCCACAGAAAATGCACAAAGACATACACACCCACCCTCACAGAGAGACCCACAGAAAAAAAATACATACACAGACACCCACAGAAACACTCACAGGAGGAAACATTTATGCACCTTGCATCCCCTAAATCAACAGTGTGCGACATGCATGATAAAAATAATTGCAGAAATTAAGAGATCACTTTTTAAAGAATCATATTTGTAAATGTGCAAACAAAAATAATTCTGTGAATTCAAAATTGTACATTAAAGATCTGGGTAGATGGCTAGATGAAGAAAAGTACTTTTAAAAGGTTGACATGTTTTTTTTCCCCCCCATTTTCCCCAACCAAGAGCACCACTTCAAATATAGTGTACAAATGTTCCCCTCTGTCAGCTGTACTTATGGATTTTGAAAATGCTGTACTCTATATGGTCTTGGTGGAACCATAATCTGTGGTACGTATACCATTAGATCTGGTTAAATGCAGGATTTAGGCTTGTTGGTATGTAACAAAAGGGCACCTACCATTTGTGTATTGAGGAGGAAACATTTCTGCATGGTTTTAAATATAGAATTTCTACAGCATTGTCAAATAATCATAAATACACTGCTGCTAAAAAAAAATTGTTTTTATGGACCCCTGGCCCCACCATACAACTACTACCATGTCAAGGTATTTGAAATATTATTAAATAATATATAGAAGTATATTTGTCTTTATTTGGTAAGTCTGTGGATGTGCACACTGTTTGTAGAACAAAGGATTGTTTCTGGGAGATCTTACATACTCAATATGTTAAATTATGCAATTGTATAATTTAGCAAGGAGCTGAAAATTGACAGCTGCCTGTTAAATGACTCAGGCTGTGTGGCTGATAACACCAGAATACACATAACACAGACATTGCGTCTGGGTTAAGATAACACAGAGAAAAAACATGACTTACATGCTTCCAACAACTGTAGGTAGATTTCAAATAAAATATACTAGGAATATAAATACAAGACATGCATATTTTGAAAGCATGAATATCTTAGCCTCTGTGTGTTTAAGAACATGAATAGATGTTTATGGACCTGAAGAGAAGTGATTATTAACATTTATTTTTATTTTAGATCTACATAGACAGGATTCATGTATTCAGAAAGAAATACACAGAAATGTAACATGCTATATTTGAATGCATGCCCCAGAATATATTAAATATAGAAATTGGGAAATTGTCTAATTCTCTATTATTACATGGGTATTTGCTAAGCTTGGGAGGTAACTGTTTTAGTCAGTCAAGAATGTTTAATAACCTCTGTATTGTTTATATTTTTCAGGCATATAATCTCAGATCTGCATGAAGAAGGTTCATACATCATGGGTTCATTAGAAACATAAAATATGGCATATTCTTGTTGGAATACAATACAATATTGGAAATATAAAAATATGCTGTTATTTGTATAGAAATGCCAGAATACTGATAAAATTATAATGCATTTTAAGCTAATAATCAGCAATATTAAATTGCCTTAATATAATAAAATGTTAATAATATAACCTATTTGGTATCAGAATAATCAGAAAAAATAACCTAATATTAACCATCTGTAATTGGGGTTATATATGATTAATGCAGAGAGTGTAATCTGATTAAATAACCATCTTATGAAAATAATTAACTTGCTTAAAAATGTTTTAGAAATGTAAAGGTAAATTTGTTTGTTTGTACGTCTGCTGCCACCTAGTGTTATGATGCGGAATTGCAACCATGAGATGATTGGTTGTTGCAAAGAATGCATTTCCTTGACAACAAATTTACTAAATAAACCAATCCATGTTCAGTTGCAAAGAACCAATCCAAGACAAGGCTGTGGGCGTTTCCAATATTCACCAATGACTGAGAACAATCAAAAACGGGGAGGGGTGAAATCAGATGATTTAAACCCCAGCATAGAGACTAAGAAAAAGGTTGTTGCTGGCTGACTCCTGAAGGAATAATAACTACGGCAGTTATTATTAAAGCACACACCTACTATTGGACTCCATATGCATTATCCCCAAATTTTGGAATTTCTGAGGTGAAATTGGATCTGTTAAGAAACATTGGAAACTGGATTGCTGTTTATTTAGTGAAGTATATTGTATTTTAAATTGGTAGTCACAGCATACATATTGTTTAAATCTGTAACTGATTTGTTAAGTAACTCATCTGTGCAAGTTCTGATATTGTAAGTTAATTTTGTATTAGGATAAATTGCAGTTAAATAGCAGAATATATATATTATCCTATTGTTTAAGAGCACAGTTTAAAATTGTATTGCTTGGATGTTAAAAGATTTGTAAATAAGGCTGGTTTTTAAGATAAGCGTGTATAAACTTTGCATAGCATATTTAAATAGTTTTCAAGTGCATATATATTTATTTCATATTCCTTTTATTGCAAATATATTTCAAAAATGTTCATGGATATTAACTAAATAAAAGAATTCAGATATTTATATTAATTGTATGGTCTAGTAGGTGCATGTTGATTAAGGGTTTCTATTTTTAAAGAAAATTATTATTTGTATTGGTTATAACCCTGCCATAAGCTGATATATTATTTGGATAGCACTACTAAGATTTTCATAAATATACTGACATAATAATTGGAGGCACTGTTCTGAGATTTATTAATATTCCATCATATTTGATATAATATATTTGTAGTAAATAGAAATTATTATAAAAGAGAAAAAAAGTTTCATATTTCGATATTAATATTTTGAAGATATAATTTTTGAAGAGTTGAAATATTGATTTTCATATTTCGAGATTGATATTAATATCTTGAAATATTATTAAAGATTCATTTTTAAAAGATTAATAAAAATATTAATTTTTCATATTTAAAAATTAATCAAAAATATTAATTTTTCATATTTTCAAAGTTAATCAAAAATATTAATTTTTCATATTTTTAAATATATATTTTTTTTCTCTCTTTTTATTGGCAAAAATTGTATTAGCGTTTTAATTTAACTGAATACTAAACCAATATAATAATATCTGTAGCCAGAAGTGACTCATTTAATTCAATACATAGCGATGAAAATGGTCCCATAACCATACCTATTACTAAAGGTCAGGTCCTTAAGAAAGATATCTTAAGTTACATTAAAGGGAAGTTTAATATTGCGGGTGAATTAAATGATTTTATGGATATGCTTGAAACTAGGGCTAAAAATATTACCGTTAATAATAATATGTGGAATGAAGAGAATGAATTCTTCCAGGAATTATTAATGATTAATCAATGCAAAACTCCCAAAAAGCGAGAAGAACTAATCCTAAAATCTTGGCCCCTCTTAATATGCATGATTGACGAAATGTCATTTTGTGTCACAGACAAACGATTGCAAATACAGTAGCTAGAAAATAGTATTCGTTCCTCGCGCAGATGCGAAGAGGGTTTAAAAATAGCCAAAAATAAAATGGATGAATTTGCCCAAAACCTAGCCGCCTTAGATAAGCATAACATCGACTTACTCGCACAGATACAAGATTTAAATAAACAGCTTGCGCAAAGCCAGAGAGAATTAAGCGATTTAAAAAGGTCATATCGCCATAATGAAAACCCTTATATTAACAGTAAGAATAATGCAGATAATGCTAACTCCTTTAGCGAACGCGTCAGGGACGAGGTACAAAAACATATGGAACAGTATAGACAAATGACCCCTAATGAGTCAGAAATAGATTTCCCAAATAGACAATCCCCTCATGATGTAAATCCAGAGGACTGCTGTAGCGCAGTTGGCGCGGGGGAGGGAAACTCTAGCAGAGAAGCCCAAAGTAAGTCTGATAAAGTCTATGATTCCCATAAAATAATCACCTTCGTACAACGCGCAGTACTCATTCTCCAATAAGGGAACAACATCTGTAATTGATCATTTACAGGCTTTTGAAAATGCGTTAGCTATAATGAATGTTACAAGTGAGAAATTGAAAATTGAATTTCTGCCTTGGGTATTTGACAGTAAACACCACAAATTCTTTGCTTCACTAAAGGATATGAATATTCATTCCTGGAATGGGGTAAAACGACAATGCAGAAAAGAATTCGGTCAATATCGCACTAAAACTGCCGCAAAAATAGCGGCATATGGTTTAAAGTGTTGTGCGAATCAGAGTCCAATCTAATTCCTTTCTGTATTGAAAAATGCGTACAGTATGGCTGAAGATAATCCCAGATTTGATGGCTCAGAATTTGTACATTTATTTTTTGAAGCACTGCCTACACCCATCAAAATTAACTTAGCTAGAGATTTTGATGAGGACTGCTCATTGGAATGGCTGATCAAAGAGAGTACAAAATTATACTCTATTCATCAATCCAGTGAACAGGCGGTGAAAAAGGAGTCAAAACCCAAAATTGTAGCAGAAACTAGGGTATCACCTAGCCCCCTCAATCTGGAGTCTAAAAAGAAAACTTATGCGGAGGTGGCTAGTCAAAACAGGCCATCTCCACAGAGGTTTAACTCTGCCCCCTCCCCTACACAGGTTGAGGCACAGGGACACTATAACCAAAGTGGGGGACATACTCAGGTGAATAATTACTCACAAAGAGAATACTCACCAAATAATTGGTATCCGCGCAAGGGTAGATACAATAGACGGCCAAGATATTCTCAGGGTAACCAGACACCCCAGGTATATAATGCTCCCCAAAGTACTAATACTGAACAAGCTGAACCCCAGGGGCAACCACACCAGAATAGAAATAGCGGCCCTGATTCTGAGGGAACCCAATGGTCCAGGAATCATTATTATGGGGCACCAAAAGATAGGCCCAGGGGTAGAGGTAACTTGTAAAATCAGGTAGATATGCTGT
Source organism: Bombina bombina (assembly GCF_027579735.1). Classification (NCBI taxonomy): domain Eukaryota; kingdom Metazoa; phylum Chordata; class Amphibia; order Anura; family Bombinatoridae; genus Bombina; species Bombina bombina. Next base: position 111,555,880 of record NC_069508.1, on the reverse strand, counting down.
TTACCCAGTTAAATCGGTTGAGCGAACAAATCGCTAATATGAGTTAAAAATCTACGGCTCAGCAACCGAACAATACTTTTTTAGGGGTACAGCCAGTGGTCAGCAGTGGACCACAGGCACAGTCATAAATACTGCAGCATCACCTGAGGGGGAGGGGAGAGATGTACAAAATCTAATAATAAATATCAGTGATACTAATCATATTCTCTCCCCACAGACCGAAAACGGACAATTTAGCTGTGATGACAGGCAACCTCATCCGGGAAAAATTAACAAACCTCTTCCTTTGCAGCACTCTCTTAACCTTATCTCCACAGATGCAGTACACAAGAATCCAGCCGAACCTGTCATAGAGGAGACCGGTAGGTATGAAGCTTCTTCTGCATCGGAAAGCATGGCAAACTCAGGTAACACGTGGCGATGCCCACAAATGTATGATAACGCCAACTTTATGTGTGAAATGGTAGAAACTGCAGGAAGGTATCATGTATTAGTTGAGCTGCAAGATTCAGTCTCCAACCCTATCAGGGGATTAATTGACACTGGGTCACAGGCAACTATCTTATCCCACAAGTACTACACACAGCTAAATGAGCTAACACCCCACAAACCTAAAATAAGAGAATTTGACGGTTCTCTAATAGGTGTTGGGGGTGACTCCCTAAAAGTTTACGGTACTGCCTGGTTAAAATTTAAATTGGGGAACAGGGTCATAAGACACCCTGTCATTATAATGGATCTGCCAACTGATCGTTTAATTATTGGTAGTGATCTCCTGAAGCGATTAAGCACCATAATTGATTGCATAAATAATGTAATTTGGTCACAAGTTAAACGGCCTATCAATTATGAAAAATCTGGTATATCTTGCACCCGACACAGCTGTCACGTGGTGGAAGAGAAACCAGATGCTGTGGAGATTCATTTCAGGAATAACTCTGTACCTGAAATCACTATTCTACAAATAGATGATCAGACTCCTTTTAGTGGCTCTGATGGTAATACTTTTAAAATTTCGCCCGGAAAGACAGCGAATATCTCCCTAGATGGCGACGTATTAACCATATCACTCCACAAGGGGGATCATAAGATCCCTAAGGGGGGAGGCCACGCTCAATACCTCACAGGGATTGAGAAAGTTAAAGAGGACCTATTTATTCCTATACAAGTGCATGACCTTTGTAAAACAAAGTATGCTAAAATAAACTTAAAACAGGAAGCTAGCTATATAAGCGAAGGATTATTAGCGCAGATAGCTGAACCTAAAGGGATTAAATATCTTTCTCCCCAAGACCACTGTGTCAACGGCCTGGATGACAGGTCTGAAAGCTATAACATCACAGCTAAGTGCTTATTATCTATCTCTATTGGTAATAAGTCAGTGAAGCACCTGTTTTTAGTTTTAAATACTCCCCATAATCAAATATACATTGGCAATGATATCTTACATAGATATGCCATACAAATAGATTTGATTAATTCTTGCCTCTGGAGAAGGTTAAAGGGGGACCCTGAAGTATTTCAGGATGAAAATGCAGAACTGAAATCAAACCAGCATTTGCCATATGCTGTGAATATGCAGGTATCTAGCGATGTTATAATTCCTGCTGGGGCTGATAAATTTATTTTACCCTTACAGGTAAAGAGAGGTCAGAAATTAAAAACTTCTGAAACACTAATTTGCCTCTCCCATAGAATACAAAATCTGGGTGTCACAGTGACCTACACTCCTATAGTGAATATTGGAACTGTTCCAATACATATTATTGTGCATAATGTGACCACACAGGATATAACATTATCCAAGGGAACTACCATAGGATATGCACTGGAATCAAGTTATTACACTTTTGGATTCCAGAATAATGTAATAGAGCTAATACCTGAAGGATACTTAACTGAAGAACAATTAATAGAACAATCCTTTGCATCTATGCCAGAGGGTCTATTTAATGTTCAGTCTATTTATCCCTTCAGCTCAGAGGAAGGCATCTGTAAAATTGAAGAAGCCTCTCTAGTGCTTGATCAGCCAATCAAACAGCAAGATTACCCCAATAGCCAGAGTCATGGGAGCAATGTAAATTATAATCAAGGGGATCTCACCTCTAGATTGGAAGAAGCCTATGAAATAGGACAGCCTGAAATCTTTCCAGGATTTCAGCAAATAGTCGAAGAGCAAATATCCTTAGCTAATGGCTGTTCCAGCGATGATGAACGCCAACAGCTGCGAGAACTCCTGATGGAGTACAAGGATATTTTTGCTAAGGATTCTTATGACTGTGGTACTACAGACTTGCACATTGCAAGGATACAAACAGATCCTAATGCACCACCTGTCTTTGTTAAACAATACAGACTTCCTTTATCCTCATATGATTCTCTCGCATTCTCTGACTTAAGACAGCTAAACAAACGAGTGTACATGTCTGGCTGGCCTGTACCATATATTGACCAGTGCCTAGCACAAATGCAGGGATCCAAGATATTCACTGCCATTGATTGTGCACAGGGATATTGGACCATAAAGGTACATGAAGAGGACCAATATAAGCTAGCATTCTCCTTCCAAAAGGTCCAATATGCATTTCAAAGACTTCCTTTTGGATACATAAATTCTGGACATGAATTTGCTGTATTCATGCATAAGGCTATGCCTGATGCACTGGAAAGGGGGACCTTATCTTAATGATGTTTTAATCAAAAGCACAGACTTTGAACAACACGTCGCAGAGCTTAAACACGTCCTCAGCCAACTTAAAAGGGCAGGTGTCAAATTATCCCTACAAAAATCTCAATGGTGCCGCACTCGTGTAAACTTCTTGGGACATGAAGTTACTTCTGAAGGATTAAATCCCCAGAAGAAAAAGGTTGAAGCTATAGTAAATTCTAAAAACCCAACTAACTTAAAGGAATTGAGATCATTCCTGGGTATGACAAATTATTCTCGCAAATTCATTGATAATTATGCAGAATTAGCGAAACCACTACTACTTCTTCTAAAGAAAGATGTGAAATGGCACTGGAGTGAGTCTCAAGAGACAGCCATCAGAGAGCTGAAGAGAAAACTCACTCAAGCACCTTGCTTAGCATACCCTGAAAGTGGTAAACCTTTCTTTTTAGAGACAGGTTACTCAGATATAAGCATGAGTGCTGTTTTATACCAAAAGCATGATCATTTGAACAAAGCCATTGCTTATGCGAGCAAAAATCTATCCCCAGTAGAAATAAAATTTAGCGATTGTGAAAAAGCCCTCTTATCTACTGTATGGGCTCTACAAAATTTCCGCAGCTATATACAGGGCAAGAATATTATTGTAGAAACGGCCCACCAGCCTTTGCTATATTTGCAAAGTGAAAGAATAAGAGATGGGAATTGTCAAATAGCCGCATAACAGCATGGACTCTTTCCTTACAAGGCTGGCCATTAGAAATTCGCAACAAGCAGAATAAAAAGAATCCAGTCGCACAAGGGCTTGCTGAGCTACACGACTGTACTGCTAGAGATCCTGGGGAAGAATTATCAGAAGATGATTTTCTGGAGGAACAATTGCTTTCCCCTTATAAAATGTACAATGAGGACCATTGTCAAACATTACCTTGGGTGTATGTTGATGGTTGTTCTTACCATGCCACTATTGATAATGAGCGCAGATTAGTCGCTGGCATTGGTATAACTGGGGCAAATGGATTCCCAAATACATCTATAGGTTTCAACATTGGACCAAGATCCAGTCAAGTTGCAGAACTAACTGCTGTTTTCAAAACCATTGAAATGGCTATTGAACATGGTATTCATGAATTTGTGATCATAATTGACTCAAATTATGTGCGCAACAGTTTTGTTGAATACCTGCCAACTTGGAAAAGAAATGGCATGCAGAAAAGCAATAACAAACCAGTCAAGCATGGCAAGTTGTTCTGCGAGATTGATAATCTGGTGGTATCCAATGATTTAACCATACACTGGAAAAAGACCAATGGTCATTCCAGAGTTCTAGGTCCTGATAAGGAAGGCAATGATCTTGTGGATTTGTTAGCCAAACAAGGAGCCATAACTGGAGAACTCCTTAATATTGACCACTTAATGGGTGCAATTCAGGTAGAAGCCATTACCAGAAACCAGGCAAATCAACAGAGTGAGCCTAACTTGGTACAATGGAGTCAGGATTCTCCTAGTGAGGACCTGATCACCAGTCAAAAAGAAGACCCCAAAATATATTATCAGGGATATTTGTGATACTAATGTAATACCACAAATCCCCTATAGGAGGCGCTAATAACTAGGGGCAGAGTAAAGTATTGGAATGGTAATACAATCAATATGCCCCTGGTAATACCATATATGTGAATAGAATTAAAAATCTAAAAATTAAAAAAAGCAATAGTAATTAAAAAATAATAATAATAAAAAATATATATTATATATTAAAAAATGGTTAAAATATATATATACAGACGTATCAAATGGTCAAATGGAAAAGTTCAAATGAAATCCAAATAAGTCCAGAAATAGATAGATAAGGCAGCTCTCGGTCTTCACCCAAACAATGGTGTATCTTCAAAGAATGGTTAACTGCAAGGAAAACAGAAACAGAGGCGCCACATGTGTAGATCAATCAAAACTGACAAAATCCAAGCAAGATGAGATACAGGATACTCACAAACGTGAAGGCACTCTCTTGTGCCTGTAGGGGCAGGCTGGTATTTAACAGCGAACCAGCTGGCTGTACCAAAGGATCCCCGTCAGGATATCTGATAGCAACCCTTAACTAGGTTACTTCCAGCAAAAAGGAAAATATGTCCAGAGGGGAGGAAGGCTAAACAGCCTTATGGTTACTGGCAAGGGAAATGCCACACGAACACCAGATTTGTTAAAAAAGTTTCAAGTATTTTATTTTTCAAAAGATAAAAAATACCATCAGTAACAAATTACAGCTGGGTGTGTTATATGGCAAGTCTCCTTGTATATGCAGAGATAATAGCGACGCGTTTCTCAGGGAAAACCCTGTTTCATCAGGCTTGTATACTCTAAAGCAGTTTAAATCCCCTTTATATAGGGATCAGTAACCATATGTTTGTGATAAACCCTCCCCTTCCTTAACATCAACCAATAAAACCTTTCCTTTCCAAAAACTCCCACTTGTTGCCTTAATTAGAAGTTTATTATAATTTTTTCTTATGTACTATGTTCACTTGATAAGGAATCCATAAGCAAAAACCCTAGTGTGGTTGTCTGTGAAATTAGATCTAAATAATGATGTGTCGATTATGAGATCGTTATAAGTGTATAAATGTAAACAAACTTCGTAGGTAATCGTTCCTTGACCAATTGCAAGCCATCTTAAGGGGGCTTGTATAATTTGAGGCATCTAATTGGTTTATGTGCTCCTAGTCTGATGACTGCAAGTACCATCATGCCTCTGTGCCGGAACTACAAGGAAAATGTGTCTGCGTGATTGCATGTTATTCTCTAACCGGCTAATCTAAATGACTACAAGTACCATCATGCTTCTATATTCTATACCGGAAGTAACCGGGATAATGTGTTAGCGTGACTGTTACTTTGTAGTCTTTTTGTTCCTGGAGGGGGCTTGTACTTATTGATCCATTTAATTGGTTAGTGTCACATTACAATGAACTGTAGCTGCCATCTTGCTCTGATTAACTACAATTACCATCATGCTTCTGTGTGTCATATCAAAAATGCTCTCTGATTGTCTATTGGACATTCACTTAAAGTTTCCCCACGAAAGCGCATTGGGTCAACTTATAATACTTTTGCAGATGAACATATTACGCTCCCCATTATGATAGTGGGGGCACCAAAAAAGATAATAAATTGTATATATAAAAACTAGTTACTCTAAAACTCAATACTCTACTCACCCTATATAATTGTAACTGAAAACTCTCATAGATTTTTGACATGAATATATAATGTCAGTGCGCATTACAAGTGATTGGTAATAGAAGTGACTTTCCCTTTTCACCTTATGGGATATATTAATCCCCACCATTATATTAGTAGTAGTAATAATGGTGAGAGTGAAGGATGTACTGTGTAAGGTGTTATATATTATACTAAATATGTTGTAAAGAATAAAAGTGAATGGTCATGTTTAGGACCCTTGTGGCTAATGCAACATAAGTGTGTGTAAAGACCGTTACAAATAGTGTGAAGGTGATTGTGAATTCATAATAATGTTTTAGATTGCCACATCGTCTAAGCTATACCCTACTGTTGTGATAAAGTGTTGATGTGATTATCTCTGTTAGGTGAATGCCTATTGCAATATATAATGATGATAAAGTGGTTGTGTCACCACGTCAAGTGATCTCAATGTATACGGCTATGTGAATGCCGTTTTGTATAATAGGTGTAATGATGTGATATGTTATTATCCTAATTGGATGTAACTAAGCAACAAGTGAGCTAGGAAAGTCCAGTATACAAAAGCTCCCACTATTTACAACAATAGAAAAAAGGAATACATAGAGCATCTCAATAACGATGTATCAAACAATCTGCAAATAAGACCATGTTATACATACTAATCTCCAGAAATGTTAGAAGAGCCCATAATGAATCTAACACTATAACCTTGGCTTACTATACTATAAGCCCATAATAAATCTAACACTATAACCTTGGCATACTATAAGAATAACTTAAGAAAATGCAGCAGAATCTATAACTTCATTGAGGCCAGTGGGAAATAAACTATTGAATTTGAAGATCCAATAGGTTTCTCTTTGTCTAAGCTTACTAAACCTATTGTACAGATTGCTTTTGGGAATACATTCTATTGGAGTGATTTTAAATGGACATTTTCCAGATATATATTTTTCACAGATATGGCGGGATACACTATGTTTAGATGACTTTACTTTGATGTTCCTTAAATGTTCACTCCACCGAGTCCTGACCTTCCTACAGGTCCTGCCTATATATTGTATCCCACATTCGCACGTTAGTGCATAAATGACAAAGCTAGAGTCACAAGTCATTTTGTTTTTGATGGGAAATGTCTCCCCGGTATTATGTGAGACAATCTCAGTGAAACCCTGAGTAATGTGATCACACATAAAACATAGTTTCTTACCACATCTATAAACTCCCGTCTTATTAAAGATGTTGTTGCCGTTCTTTCTTATTAATCTAGATGTATTGGCAATATTCCTTTTGGACATGACAACCTTGCTTGGGGCCAATTTCTGTTTGTATGTAGGTGCTCTTTTGAAAACTAATTTTGGTTGTGGTGGTAAAGTTTTATTTAAAATCGGATCTTTAAGGAGGATAGGCCAATGTTTTTTAAGAACTTTGTTAATAATTCTATGGTTAGAATTATACTGTGTGACAAAAAGTGGTTGTTTATTGAAAGTTGTTTCCCTCTGGCTATTATGTTGATCTGAAGTAGTGACTGTTGATAGAAAAAGTTCCCTATCAAGGTCCCTGGCTCTCTGTTGGCCCGAACTGATTAATTCAGAGGGATACCCCTTTTCTAGGAATCTGGATGTAAGTATTCGAGCTTGTTGATTGTATTGTTCTATTGTACTGCAATTCCTGCGCAGACGACAGAACTGGCTAAATGGAATATTCGTTTTCCATCTTGTTAAGTGGTTGCTTTGGAAATGTAAAAAATTATTGCAGTCCACTTTTTTGAAAAAAGTGGATGTTGATATGTTACCTATTGTGTCCCATGAAAGTGTCACATCCAAAAATTCAATGTTGTCTTTTTGTAGATTATGTGTGAAACTTATACCCCATTGTAGGCATCTTCTATAAACACATAGAAGATCCTGAAAGCAACCCCATCTCAAAAGATGATTGTATTGGCAAAGAAGATCTTAGAATCTTAATAAAATCTAGATCACAATTCAAGTTACAGGATGGTTTGTTAATTAGAACATGCAAAACTGGCATTCAGCAATGGGTAGTACCCACCAAGTTCAGAGGTCTAATGCTTCAACATGCCCATGATGCTCCCACATCTGGTCATCGTGGTGCCAAACTCACGTATGAAATATTACGTGATTACGCTTTTTGGCCACACATGTTGAAAGATGTTCAAACCTACTGTCAAGGGTGTTTAATCTGCCCACAGTTTCAACCCACTGCACCAACACATAGAGCACCATTGCAGAAAAGGGGGATGGTAATGCCATGGTCAGATATACAAATTGATTTTATTGGTCCAGTAATAAGATCATCAAGAGGTAACAAATGCATGTTAACCGTGACATGCCTCTTCACTAAATGGGTAGAGTGCATTAGTGCACCTAACAATAGTGCGGAAACATGTGCAGCGTTGCTCATCAACCATGTATTTTCCAGATTTGGTTTGCCCCAAAGAATCGAGTCAGATCGGGGGACCCACTTCACTAGCGAAGTGATGACAAAAATGTGGAAGATACTAGGGGTTAAAAGAAAGCTCCATATTGCTTATAGAGCTGCCTCAAGTGGTGGTGTAGAGCGTTACAACCAGTCCATTGTTAAAATCCTCAAAAAGGTTGTGAGTGAAACAGGTAAAGACTGGGATGTAAAACTACCTCTAGTCTTAATGGCATTAAGAGCAACTCCAAGTAGTGCTACCAAAATGGCACCTTTTGAACTGATGACTGGTAGAAGAATGGTTCTACCTCAGCATCTACTGTACCGTACACAAGACCAAAACTTGATAAACGCTGCCAATACACATCAATATGTGGAAAACCTAAGAAAGCACCTGCAATATGCATTTGCTCAAAGGAATTTAGAAAGAGCCGCAACTGCCACTAAAACCTATTATGATCTCAAAACATCCAAAAAGGAATATGAAATAAATGATAAAGTTTATCTTTATAACTTTGGAAGAGATCAGGTTAGGGAGAAGAAATTTCTTCCCTCATGGAAAGGTCCTTTCATCATTACTGACAAAATATCTCCAGTGGCCTATAAAATAAGGATCCCCAAAAATGAAAGTTTCATAGATAAATGGGTCCATATCAATCAATTGAGGGCATGTCATCCCAGATCCCAACTACAAGTTATAGAGGGAGAATGAAGTGTCATATCCCCAACTACACTAAAGACATACAAGATGACTGGCTCAAAAATTGACAGACTATCTACATAGAAGACTGTCTATGATGTGTACGGTCAACATCCTCACCAAATACCACTAACTTTGATCCAATTCAAATACATGTGTCCTACATATTTTTTAATTTTAAAGGGGGATTTATGTCAAGGTATTTGAAATATTATTAAATAATATATAGAAGTATATTTGTCTTTATTTGGTAAGTCTGTGGATGTGCACACTGTTTGTAGAACAAAGGATTGTTTCTGGGAGATCTCACACACTCAATATGCTAAATTATGCAATTGTATAATTTAGCAAGGAGCTGAAAATTGACATTGCATCTGGGTTAAGATAACACAGAGAAAACACATGACTTACATGCTTCCAACAACTGTAGGTAGATTTCAAATAAAATATACTAGGAATATAAATACAAGACATGCATATTTTGAAAGCATGAATATCTTAGCCTCTGTGTGTTTAAGAACATGAATAGATGTTTATGGACCTGAAGAGAAGTGATTATTAACATTTATTTTTATTTCAGATCTACATAGACAGGATTCATGTATTCAGAAAGAAATACACAGACATGTAACATGCTATATTTGAATGCATGCCCCAGAATGTATTAAATATAGAAATTGGGAAATTGTCTAATTCTCTGTTATTACATGGGTATTTGCTAAGCTTGGGAGGTAACTGTTTTAGTCAGTCAAGAATGTTTAATAACCTCTGTATTGTTTATTGTTATATTTTTCAGGCATATAATCTCAGATCTGCATGAAGAAGGTTCATACATCATGGGTTTATTAGAAACATAAAATATGGCATATTCTTGTTGGAATACAATACAATATTGGAAATATAAAAATAAACTGTTATTTATATAGAAATGCCAGAATACTGATAAAATTATAATGCATTTTAAGCTAATAATTAGCAATATTAAATTGCCTTAATATAATAAAATGTTAATAATATAACCTATTTGGTATCAGAATAATCAGAAAAAATAACCTAATATTAACCATCTGTAATTGGGGTTATATATGATTAATGCAGAGAGTGTAATCTGATTAAATAACCATTTTATGAAAATAATTAACTTGCTTAAAAATGTTTTAGAAATATAAAGGTAAATTTGTTTGTTTGTACGTCTGCTGCCACCTAGTGTTATGATGCGGAATTGCAACCATGAGATGATTGGTTGTTGCAAAGAATGTTCAGTTGCAAAGAACCAATCCAAGACAAGGCTGTGGGTTTTTCCAATATTCACCAATGACTGAGAACAATCAAAAACAGGGAGGGGTGAAATCAGATGATTTAAACCCCAGCATAGAGACTAAGAAAAAGGTTGTTGCTGGCTGACTCCTGAAGGAATAAAAACTACGGCAGTTATTATTAAAGCACACACCTACTATTGGACTCCATATGCATTATCCCCAAATTTTGAATTTCTGAGGTAAAATTGGATCTGCTAAGAAACATTGGAAACTGGATTGCTGTTTATTTAATGAAGTATATTGTATTTTAATTTGGTAGTCACAGCATACATATTGTTTAAATCTGTAACTGATTTGTTAAGTAACTCATCTGTGCAAGTTCTGATATTGTAAGTTAATTTTGTATTAGGATAAATTGCAGTTAAATAGCAGAATATATATATTATCCTATTGTTTAAGACCACAGTTTAAAATTGTATTGCTTGGATGTTAAAAGATTTGTAAATAAGGCTGGTTTTTAAGATAAGCGTGTATAAACTTTGCATAGCATATTTAAATAGTTTTCAAGCGCATATATATTTATTTCATATTCCTTTTATTGCAAATATATTTCAAAAATGTTCATGGATATTAACTAAATAAAAGAATTCAGATATTTATATTAATTGTATGGTCTAGTAGGTGCATGTTGATTAAGGGTTTCTATTTTTAAGGAAAATTATTATTTGTATTGGTTATAACCCTGCCATAAGCTGATATATTATTTGGATAGCACTACTAAGATTTTCATAAATATACTGACAACCACACTGAAGTTACAATCCGAAATTGCACAAAGAAATAAAAAACATTTGCTAAGTAAGTCCTACCTACTCTGCAAATGAAAGTGATCTGCCGTCTGACTCAGGCACACACTGTACAAACAAAGTGCCAAGTCTGTCTCACACTGTGCATAGTGGTTTAGTGCACACTCAGAAATCCTCTCAAATGCTATTACTTTACTCCTTGTAATAACATTTCCCATGCTCAATTAGCACTCTGCTGTAGTACCCAGTGGTGGCTGCCAAAATTTAAAAAAAAAAAAAAAAAACATTTTTTTTTTTTTTAGTTCTTCCCTCATGGCCCCCCCTGGCCCATTGGGCCCCTGACAGGAGTCACCCCTGTCACCCCCTGATGGCGGCCCTGAATATGTCCGTTTAAAAATGATACCTAGGGGACTTAGGATCAACACATTTCCTACCTTTGAGGTAGATGATCCTACATTTATTGAATGCAGTACTGGATGAATGTTCATTTAGACTTATGTATATGATCATTGTATACAAAGAGAAATTGCTTGTAGATATCAATGCTAAGATTACAGTGTTACAACAGCATTTGACAAAACACCAATCTATGATAGAATACCCTACCTTTGACAAAATTCTTTTTTATGTAGTTGAAAAATCTTTTCAAGATATTATACAAATTAAACATACCAAATTTTTAACAGATTGGACTGACTATCAGACCAATAGCATACATATCTGGCACAGAAAATATACATCCAAATTTTATAGGAACAACAACAGAAATAATTTTAGACAAAGAGGGAAATATAACTATAAGGGTAACAAGAAAAAACATAATTTATGTAAGAACTTACCTGATAAATTCATTTCTTTCATATTGGCAAGAGTCCATAAGCTAGTGACGTATGGGATATACAATCCTACCAGGAGGGGCAAAGTTTCCCAAACCTCAAAATGCCTATAAATACACCCCTCACCACACCCACAATTCAGTTTAATGAATAGCCAAGCAGTGGGGTGAAAAAGAAAGGAGTAAAAAGCATCAACAAAGGAATCTGGAAATAATTGTGCTTTACACTAAAAAAAATCATAACCACCATAAAAAAGGGTGGGCCTCATGGACTCTTGCCAATATTAAAGAAATTAATTTATCAGGTAAGTTCTTACATAAATTAAGTATTCTTTCATGTAATTGGCAAGAGTCCATGAGCTAGTGACCTATGGGATATCAAATACCCAAGATGTGGAACTCCACGCAAGAGTCACTAGAGAGGGAGGGATACAAATAAACAACAGCCATATGCTGGAAAATTAATCCACAACCCAAATATAAGTTATTCTCATGAAGAAAAGAAAAACTTAAAACATCAGCAGAAGAATCAAACTGAAACAGCTGCCTGAAGAACTTTTCTACCAAAAACTGCTTCTGAAGAAGCAAATGCATCAAAACATTTAGAATTTAGTAAATGTATGCAAAGAGGACCAAGTTGCCGCTTTGCAAATCTGATCAACTGAAGCTTCATTTTTAAAAGCCCACGAAGTGGAGACTGATCTAGTAGAATGAGCTGTAATCCTCTGAGGCGGGACCTGACCCGACTCTAATTAAGCTTGATGAATCAAAAGCTTTAACCAAGAAGCCAAGGAAATAGCAGAAGCCTTCTGACCTTTCCTAGAACCAGAGAATATAACAAATAGACTAGAAGTCTTTCTGAAATCTTTAGTAGCTTCAACATAATATTTCAAAGCTCTCACCACACCCAAAGAATGTAAGGATTTTTCCAAAGAATTCTTAGGATTAGGACACAAGGAAGGGACAACAATTTCTCTACTAATGTTGTTAGAATTCACAATCTTAGGTAAGAACTTAAATGAAGTCCACAAAACCGCCTTCTCCTGATGAAAAATCAGAAAAGGAGATTCACAAGAAAGAGCAGAAAGCTCAGAAACTCTTCTAGCAGAAGAGATGGCCAAAAGGAACAACACTTTCCAAGAAAGTAGTTTAATGTCCAAAGAGTGCATAGGCTCAAATAGAGGAGCCTGTAACGCCCTCAAAACCAAATTAAGACTCCAAGGAGGACAAATTGATATAATGACAGGCTTAATACAAACTAAAGCCTGTACAAAACAGTGAATATCAGGAAGAGAAGCATTCTTTCTGTGAAATAAAACAGAAAGAGCAGAGATTTGTCCCTTCAAAGTACTTGCAGAGAAACCTTTATCCAAACCATCCTGAAGAAACTGTAAAATTCTAGGAATTCTAAAAGAATGCCAAGAGAATTTATGAGAAGAACACCATGAAATGTAAGTCTTCCAAACTCTATAATAAATCTTCCTAGAGACAGATTTACAAGCTTGTAACATAGTATTAATTACTGAGTCAGAGAAACCTCTATGACTTAGCACTAAGCGTTCAATTTCCATATCTTCAAATTTAATGATTTGAGATCCTGATGGAAAAACGGACATTGAGACAGTAGGTCCGGCCTTAACGGAAGTGGCCAAGGTTGGCAACTGGACATCCAAACAAGATCCACATACCAAAACCTGTGGGGCCATGCTGGAGCCACCAGCAACACAAATGATTGTTCCATGATGATTTTGGAGATCACTCTTCGAAGAAGAACTAGAGGCGGGAAGATATAGGCAGGTTGATAACACCAAGCAAGTGTCAGCGCATCCAATGCTTCCGCCTGAGAATCCCTGGACCTGGACAGGTATCTGGGAAGTTTCTTGTTTAGATGAGAAGCCATCAGATCTATTTCTGGAAGACCCCACATATGAACAATATGAGAAAATACATCCGGATGGAGAGACCACTCCCCTGGATGTAAAGTCTGACAGCTGAGATAATCCGCCTCCCAATTGTCTACACCTGGGATATGAACCGCAGATATTAGACAGGAGCTGGATTCCACCCAAACAAGTATCTGAGATACTTCTTTCATTGCTTGGGGACTGAAAGTCCCACCCTGATGATTGACATATGCCACTGTTGTAATATTGTCTGTCTGAAAACAAATGAACGGTTCTCTCTTCAACAGAGGCCAAAACTGAAGAGCTCTGAGAATTGCACGGTGTTCTAAAATATTGATTGGTAATCTCTCCTCTTGAGATTTCCAAACCCTTTGTGCTGTCAGAGATCCCCAGACAGCTCCCCAACCTGAAAGACTCGCATCTGTTGTGATCATAGTCCAGGTTGGCCCAACAAAAGAGGCCCCTTGAACTAAACGCTGGTGATTTAACCACCATGTCAGAGAGTGTCGTACAGGGCTGCCATCAGGGGGCGACTCCTGTCAGGGGCCCAATGGGCCAGGGGGGGCCCATGAGGCAAGAACTAAAAAAAAAAAATTTTTTTTTTTTTTTTTTAAACTTTGTCAGCCACCAGTGGGTACTACAGCAGAGTGCTAATTGAGCATGGGAAATGTTATTACAAGGAGTAAAGTATTAGCAATTGAGAGGATTTCTGAGTGTGCACTAAACCACTATGCACAGTGTGAGACAGACTTGGCACTTTGTTTGTACAGTGTGTGCCTGAGTCAGACGGCAGCTCACTTTCATTTGCAGAGTAGGTAGGACTTACTTAGCAAATGTTTTTTATTTCTTTGTGCAATTTCGGATTGTAACTTTAGTGTGGTAGTAGTTGTATGGTGGGGCCAGGGGTCCATAAAAGCAATTTTTTTAGCAGCAGTGTATTTATGATTATTTGACAATGCTGTAGAAATTCTATTTTTAAAACCATGCAGAAATGTTTCCTCCTCAATACACAAATGGTAGGTGCCCTTTTGTTACATACCAACAAGCCTAAATCCTGCATTTAACCAGATCTAATGGTATGAGTACCACAGCTTATGGTTCCACTAAGACCATATAGAGTACAGCATTTTCAAAATCCATAAGTACGGCTGACAGAGGGGAACATTTGTACACTATATTTGAAGTGGTGCTCTTGGTTGGGGAAAATGGGGAAAAACAAAAACATATGTCAACCTTTTAAAAGTACTTTTCTTCATCTAGCCATCTACCCAGATCATTAATCTACAATTTTGAATTCACAGAATTATTTTTGTTTGCACATTTACAAATATGATTCTTTAAAAAGTGATCTCTTAATTTCTGCAATTTTTTTTATCATGCATGTCACACACTGTTGATTTAGGGGATGCAAGGTGCATAAATGTTTCCTCCTGTGAGTGTTTCTGTGGGTGTCTGTGTATGTATTTTTTTTCTGTGGGTCTCTCTGTGAGGGTGGGTGTGTTCTTTGTGTATTTTCTCTGGATGTCTGTGAGGGTGTGTGCATATGTCTTTGAGCTTTTTCTATGGGTGTCTCTGCGAGGGTGTGTGTATGTTTGCCTTTGTGTATTTTCTCTGGATGCCTCTGTGAGGGTGGGTGTATATGTCTGTTTTCTGTGGATATCTCTGTGAGGGTGTGTGTGTGTGTATGTATGTATGTATGTCTGTGTTTTCTGCGGATGTCTCTGTGAGGGTGTGTTTTCTCTGTGGGTGTCTCTGTGAGGGTGTGTGTATGTCTTTGTGTGTTTTCAGTGGATGTCTCAGTGAGGGTGTGTGTATGTATGTCTTTCTGTGTTTTATGTGGTTGTCTCTCTGTGTGTGTATGTCTTTGTGCGTTTTTTGAGGCGGTCTCTGTCAGTGTTTCCTTGGGTGTATGTGCAAGTTTGAGTTTGTGTGTGTCCATTTTAGGACATTTTCACCTTACTACTGATTATTCACATCTTTCTACAGACTTTGAGACCTTTACGGAAGTCACCAATCCACCATTTAACCATTAAATTATTGTTTTTACGCAGTTCAGGGCCCTTCCTTTCAGCCACTGCATGCTGTTGTCATCATTTAGTTGGCATCTTCCTTTACAAAAAGATAATCAGAACTCCATATTTTGTTTTCTAAATCTCCTTTTTTTTTTTTTACAAAACTGTAGTCTACCTCATTACTTGTCAGGTAAATGTAATCAAGTGCTGAGTGTCTGAGTGCGTTTGTGTGTTCCTTTACGTGTCTGCTAGAGTGTCTATATGTGAATCCTTACATGTGAGTGTTTCAGTGAATGAGTGTGTTTGTATGTTTGTATGTTACTACCTTTACAACATTTCCAAGTTTAAATAGACACTTTAGAAAAAAGTGCATATACGTTTTAGTCACTTGGTCAAAAATTGTACATGTCAAAAGGGGGGGGGCCCTGATCAATGGTTAAGTCAGGGGCCCCAACATTTCTAGTGGCGGCCCTGAGTGTCGAACATCGGGATTTAAGGATATTAATTGTGAAATCTTTGTATAATCCCAGCACCATTGATTCAGCATACAAAGCTGGAGAGGTCTCATGTGAAAACGAGCAAAAGGAATCACATCCGATGCTGCAGTCATGAGACCTAAAACTTCCATGCACATAGCCACTGAAGGGAATGACTGAGACTGAAGGTGCCGACATGCTGCAACCAATTTCAAACATCTCCTGTCTGTTAGAGACAGAGTCATGGACACTGAATCTATCTGGAAACCTAAAAAGGTGACCCTTGTCTGAGGAATCAAACTTTTTGGTAAATTGATCCTCCAACCATGTTTTTGAAGAAAACATAATTTATGTAAGAACTTACCTGATAAATTCATTTCTTTCATATTAGCAAGAGTCCATGAGCTAGTGACGTATGGGATATATATTCCTACCAGGAGGGGCAAAGTTTCCCAAACCTCAAAATGCCTATAAATACACCCCTCACCACACCCACAATTCAGTTTAACAAATAGCCAAGAAGTGGGGTGATAAAAAAGTGCGAAAGCATATAAAATAAGGAATTGGAATAATTGTGCTTTATACAAAAATCATAACCACCACAAAAAAAGGGCGGGCCTCATGGACTCTTGCTAATATGAAAGAAATGAATTTATCAGGTAAGTTCTTACATAAATTATGTTTTCTTTCATGTAATTAGCAAGAGTCCATGAGCTAGTGACGTATGGGATAATGACTACCCAAGATGTGGATCTTTCCACACAAGAGTCACTAGAGAGGGAGGGATAAAATAAAGACAGCCAATTCCTGCTGAAAATAATCCACACCCAAAATAAAGTTTAATGAAAAACATAAGCAGAAGATTCAAACTGAAACCGCTGCCTGAAGTACTTTTCTACCAAAAACTGCTTCAGAAGAGGAAAATACATCAAAATGGTAGAATTTAGTAAAAGTATGCAAAGAGGACCAAGTTGCTGCTTTGCAAATATGATCAATCGAAGCTTCATTCCTAAACGCCCAGGAAGTAGAAACTGACCTTGTAGAATGAGCTGTAATCCTCTGAGGCGGAGTTTTACCCGACTCAACATAGGCAAGATGAATTAAAGATTTCAACCAAGATGCCAAAGAAATGGCAGAAGCTTTCTGGCCTTTTCTAGAACTGGAAAAGATAACAAATAGACTAGAAGTCTTACGGAAAGACTTAGTAGCTTCAACATAATATTTCAAAGCTCTAACAACATCCAAAGAATGCAACGATTTCTCCTTAGAATTCTTAGGATTAGGACATAATGAAGGAACCACAATTTCTCTACTAATGTTGTTGGAATTCACAACTTTAGGTAAAAAATCAAAAGAAGTTCGCAACACCGCCTTATCCTGATGAAAAATAAGAAAAGGAGACTCACAAGAAAGAGCAGATAATTCAGAAACTCTTCTGGCAGAAGAGATTGCCAAAAGGAACAAAACTTTCCAAGAAAGTAATTTAATGTCCAATGAATGCATAGGTTCAAACGGAGGAGCTTGAAGAGCCCCCAGAACCAAATTCAAACTCCAAGGAGGAGAAATTGACTTAATGACAGGTTTTATACGAACCAAAGCTTGTACAAAACAATGAATATCAGGAAGAATAGCAATCTTTCTGTGAAAAAGAACAGAAAGAGCAGAGATTTGACCTTTCAAGGAACTTGCGGACAAACCCTTATCTAAACCATCCGGAAGAAACTGTAAAATTCTCGGTATTCTAAAAGAATGCCAAGAAAAATGATGAGAAAGACACCAAGAAATATAAGTCTTCCAGACTCTATAATATATCTCTCTAGATACAGATTTACGCGCCTGTAACATAGTATTAATCACAGAGTCAGAGAAACCTCTTTGACCAAGAATCAAGCGTTCAATCTCCATACCTTTAAATTTAAGGATTTCAGATCCTGATGGAAAAAAGGACCTTGCGACAGAAGGTCTGGTCTTAACGGAAGAGTCCACGGTTGGCAAGAGGCCATCCGGACCAGATCCGCATACCAAAACCTGTGAGGCCATGCCGGAGCTACCAGCAGAACAAACGAGCATTCCTTCAGAATCTTGGAGATTACCCTTGGAAGAAGAACTAGAGGCGGAAAGATATAGGCAGGATGATACTTCCAAGGAAGTGATAATGCATCCACTGCCTCCGCCTGAGGATCCCGGGATCTGGACAGATACCTGGGAAGTTTCTTGCTTAGATGAGACGCCATCAGATCTATTTCTGGAAGTTCCCACATTTGAACAATCTGAAGAAATACCTCTGGGTGAAGAGACCATTCGCCCGGATGCAACGTTTGGCGACTGAGATAATCCGCTTCCCAATTGTCTATACCTGGGATATGAACCGCAGAGATTAGACAGGAGCTGGATTCCGCCCAAACCAGAATTCGAGATACTTCTTTCATAGCCAGAGGACTGTGAGTCCCTCCTTGATGATTGATGTATGCCACAGTTGTGACATTGTCTGTCTGAAAACAAATGAACGATTCTCTCTTCAGAAGAGGCCAAAACTGAAGAGCTCTGAAAATTGCACAGAGTTCCAAAATATTGATCGGTAATCTCACCTCCTGAGATTCCCAAACTCCTTGTGCCGTCAGAGATCCCCACACAGCTCCCCAACCCGTGAGACTTGCATCTGTTGAAATTACAGTCCAGGTCGGAAGCACAAAAGAAGCCCCCTGAATTAAACGATGGTGATCTGTCCACCACGTTAGAGAGTGTCGTACAATCGGTTTTAAAGATATTATTTGAGATATCTTTGTGTAATCCTTGCACCATTGATTCAGCATACAGAGCTGAAGAGGTCGCATGTGAAAACGAGCAAAGGGGATCGCGTCCGATGCAGCAGTCATAAGACCTAGAATTTCCATGCATAAGGCTACCAAAGGGAATGATTGTGACTGAAGGTTTCGACAAGCTGAAATCAATTTTAGACGTCTCTTGTCTGTTAAAGACAGAGTCATGGCCACTGTATCTATCTGGAAACCCAGAAAGGTCACCCTTGTCTGAGGAATCAATTAACTTTTTGGTAAATTGATCCTCCAACCATGATCTTGAAGAAACAACACAAGTCGATTTGTATGAGATTCTGCTAAATGTAAAGACTGAGCAAGTACCAAGATATCGTCCAAATAAGGAAATACCACAATACCCTGTTCTCTGATTACAGACAGAAGGGCACCGAGAACCTTTGTAAAAATTCTTGGAGCTGTAGCTAGGCCAAATGGCAGAGCCACAAACTGGTAATGCTTGTCCAGAAAAGAGAATCTCAGGAACTGATAATGATCTGGATGAATCGGAATATGCAGATATGCATCCTGTAAATCTATTGTGGACATATAATGCCCTTGCTGAACAAAAGGCAAGATAGTCCTTACAGTTACCATTTTGAACGTAGGTATCCTTACATAACGATTCAATATTTTTAGATCCAGAACTGGTCTGAAGGAATTCTCCTTCTTTGGTACAATGAAAAGATTTGAATAAAACCCCATCCCCTGTTCCGGAACTGGAACTGGCATAATTACTCCAGCCAACTCTAGATCTGAAACACAATTCAGAAATGCTTGAGCTTTCACTGGATTTACTGGGACACGGGAAAGAAAAAATCTCTTTGCAGGAGGTCTCATCTTGAAACCAATTCTGTACCCTTCTGAAACAATGTTCTGAATCCAAAGATTGTGAACAGAATTGAACCAAATTTCTTTGAAAAAACGTAACCTGCCCCCTACCAGCTGAGCTGGAATGAGGGCCGCACCTTCATGTGGACTTAGAAGCAGGCTTTGCCTTTCTAGCAGGCTTGGATTTATTCCAGACTGGAGATGGTTTCCAAACTGAAACTGCTCCTGAGGATGAAGGATCAGGCTTTTGTTCTTTGTTGAAACAAAAGGAACGAAAACGATTATTAGCCCTGTTTTTACCCTTAGATTTTTTATCCTGTGGTAAAAAAGTTCCTTTCCCACCAGTAACAGTTGAGATAATAGAATCCAACTGAGAACCAAATAATTTGTTACCCTGGAAAGAAATGGAAAGTAGAGTTGATTTAGAAGCCATATCAGCATTCCAAGTCTTAAGCCATAAAGCTCTTCTAGCTAAAATAGCTAGAGACATAAACCTGACATCAACTCTAATAATATCAAAAATGGCATCACAGATAAAATTATTAGCATGCTGAAGAAGAATAATAATATTATGAGAATCATGATCTGTTACTTGTTGCGCTAAAGTTTCCAACCAAAAAGTTGAAGCTGCAGCAACATCAGCCAATGATATAGCAGGTCTAAGAAGATTACCTGAACACAGATAAGCTTTTCTTAGAAAGGATTCAATTTTCCTATCTAAAGGATCCTTAAACGAAGTACCATCTGACGTAGGAATAGTAGTACGTTTAGCAAGGGTAGAAATAGCCCCATCAACTCTAGGGATTTTGTCCCAAAATTTTAATCTGTCAGATGGCACAGGATATAATTGCTTAAAACGTTTAGAAGGAGTAAATGAATTACCCAATTTATCCCATTCTTTGGAAATTACTTCAGAAATAGCATTAGGAACAGGAAAAACTTCTGGAATAACCACAGGAGATTTAAATACCTTATCTAAACGTTTAAAATTAGTATCAAGAGGACCAGAATCCTCTATTTCTAAAGCAATTAGTACTTCTTTAAGTAAAGAACGAATAAATTCCATTTTAAATAAATATGAAGATTTATCAGCATCAATCTCTGAGACAGAATCCTCTGAACCAGAAGAATCATCAGAATCAGAATGATGATGTTCATTTAAAAATTCATCTGTAGGGAGAGAAGTTTTAAAAGATTTTTTATGTTTACTAGAAGGAGAAATAACAGACATAGCCTTCTTGATGGATTCAGAAACAAAATCTCTTATGTTATCAGGAACATTCTGCACCTTAGATGTTGAAGGAACTGCAACAGGCAATGGTACTTTACTAAAGGAAATATTATCTGCATTAACAAGTTTGTCATGACAATTAATACAAACAACAGCCGGAGGAATAGCTACCAAAAGTTTACAGCAGATACACTTAGCTTTGGTAGGTCCAGCACTAGACAGCGATTTTCCTGAAGTATCTTCTGACTCAGATGCAACGTGAGACATCTTGCAATATGTAAGAGAAAAAACAACATATAAAGCAAAATTGATCAAATTCCTTAAATGACAGTTTCAGGAATGGGAAAAAATGCCAAAGAACAAGCTTCTAGCAACCAGAAGCAATGAAAAATGAGACTTAAATAATGTGGAGACAAAAGCGACGCCCATATTATTTTTTTAGCGCCAAATAAGACGCCCACATTATTTGGCGCCTAAATGCTTTTGGCGCCAAAAATGACGCCACTTCTGGAACGCCGACATTTTTGGCGCAAAATAACGTCAAAAAATGACACAACTTCCGGCGACACGTATGACGCCGGAAACGGAAAAGATTTTTTGCGCCAAAAAAGTCCGCGCCAAGAATGACGCAATAAAATGATGCATTTTCAGCCCCCGCGAGCCTAACAGCCCACAGGGAAAAAAGAGTCAAATTTTTGAAGGTAAGAAAAAATGATTAATTCAAATGCATTATCCCAAATATGAAACTGACTGTCTGAAAATAAGGAATGTTGAACATTCTGAGTCAAGGCAAATAAATGTTTGAATACATATATTTAGAACTTTATAAACAAAGTGCCCAACCATAGCTTAGAGTGTCACAGAAAATAAGATTTACTTACCCCAGGACACTCATCTACATGTTTGTAGAAAGCCAAACCAGTACTGAAACGAGAATCAGCAGAGGTAATGGTATATAAATAAGAGTATATCGTCGATCTGAAAAGGGAGGTAAGAGATGAATCTCTACGACCGATAACAGAGAACCTATCAAATAGACCCCGTAGAAGGAGATCACTGCATTCAAATAGGCAATACTCTCCTCACATCCCTCTGACATTCACTGCACGCTGAGAGGAAAACCGGGCTCCAACTTGCTGCGGAGCGCATATCAACGTAGAATCTAGCACAAACTTACTTCACCACCTCCATAGGAGGCAAAGTTTGTAAAACTGAATTGTGGGTGTGGTGAGGGGTGTATTTATAGGCATTTTGAGGTTTGGGAAACTTTGCCCCTCCTGGTAGGAATGTATATCCCATACGTCACTAGCTCATGGACTCTTGCTAATTACATGAAAGAAACAACACTAGTTGATTTGTGTGAAATTCTGCAGAACGTAAAGACTGAGCTAGTACCAAGATATCGTCCAAATAAGGAAACACTGCAATACCCTGTTCTCTGATTACAGAGAGAAGGGCACCCAGAACCTTTGAAAAGATTCTTGGAGCTGTTGCTAGGCCAAATGGAAGAGCAACAAATTGGTAATGCTTGTCTAGAAAAAATTTTTTCAGGAACTGATAATGTTCTGGATGAATCGGAATGTGAAGGTAAGCATCCTGCAAGTCTATTGTAGACATATAATATCCTTGCTGAACAAAAGGCAGAATAGTCCTTATAGTCACCATCTTGAAAGTTGGTACTCTTACATAACGATTCAAAATTTTCAGATCCAGAACTGGTCTGAATGAATTTTCTTTCTTTGGGACAATGAATAGATTTGAATAAAACCCCAGACCTTGTTCCTGAAAAGGAACCAGCATGATTACCCCTGAAACCTCCAGGTCTGAAACACACTTCAGGAAAGCTTGAGCTTTTACTGGATTTACTGAGATGCATGAGAGAAAAAATCTTCTCACAGGGGGTCTTTCTCTGAATCCTATTCAGTACCCCTGAGAGACAATGCACTGAATCCATTGATTTTGGACAGAATTTGCCCAAACATCCTTGAAAAACCTTAATCTGCCCCCTACCAGCTGAGCTGGAATGAGGGCCATACCTTCATGCGGACTTAGGGGCTGACTTTGGTTTCTTAAAAGGCTTGGATTTATTCCAATTTGAGGAAGGCTTCCAATTGGAAACAGTTTCCTTGGGGGAAGGATTAGGTTTTTGTTCCTTATTTTGATGAAAGGAACAAAAACGATTAGAAGCCTTAGATTTACCCTTAGGTTTTTTATCCTGAGGCAAAAAAACTCCCTTCCCCCCAGTGACAGTTGAAATAATAGAATCCAACTGAGAACCAAATAAATTATTACCTTGGAAAGAAAGAGATAGTAATCTAGATTTAGATGTCATATCAGCATTCCAAGATTTAAGCCACAAAGCTCTTCTAGCTAAAATAGCTAAAGACATGGATCTAACATCAATTTTGATAATATCAAAAATTGCATCACAAATAAAATTATTAGCATGTTGTAGTAAACGAACAATGCTATATAAGTCAGAATCCAATTCTTGCTGCACTAAATTCTCCAACCAAAAAGTTGAAGCAGCTGCAACATCAGCCAAAGAAATTGCAGGCCTAAGAAGATGACCTGAATATAAATAGGCTTTCCTTAGATAAGATTCAAGCTTCCTATCTAAAGGATCTTTAAAGGAAGTACTATCTTCCATAGGAATAGTGGTTCATTTAGCAAGAGTAGAAATAGCCACATCAACTTTGGGGATCTTTTCCCAAAACTCTATTAAAATTGCTTGTAAAGGATACAATTTTTTAAGCCTTGCAGAAGGATTAAAAGGAGTACCCGGCTAATTCCATTCCTTAGAAATCATATCAGAAATAGCATCAGGAAAAGGAAAAACCTCTGGAGTAACCACAGGAGGTTTGAAAACAGAATTTAAACGTTTACTGGTTTTAATATCAAGAGGACTAGCTTCCTCAATATCCAAAGTAATTAACACTTCTTTTAACAAAGAACGCATATACTCCATTTTAAATAAATAAGTAGATTTGTCAGTGTCAATATCTGAGGAAGGATCTTCTGAATCAGATAGATCCTCATCAGAGGTAGATAATTCATTATGTTGTCGGTCATTTGAAATTTCATCAACTTTATGAGAAGTTTTAAAAGACCTCTTATGCTTATTAGAAGGTGGAAATGCAGACAAAGCCTTCTGAATAGAATCAGTAACAAATTCTTTAAAATTCATAGGTATATCATGTACATTAGAAGTTGAAGGAACTGCAACCGGCAATGTACTATTACTGATGGACACACTATTTGCATGTAAAAGTTTATCATGGCAACTAATACAAATAACATTAGGAGAAATAATCTCCACAATTTTACAACAAATGCACTTAGCTTTGGTAGAACCAATGTCAGGCAGCAAAGTTCCAACAGATACTTCTGAGGCAGGATAAGATTGAAACATCTTGCAGAATGTAAAAGAAAAAACAACATATAAAGCAAAATTATCAATTTCCTTATATGACAGTTTCAGGAATGGGAAAAAATGCAAATAGCATAGCCCTCTGACATAGAAAAAGGCAAGAGGCAAACAGCAATGGGCAAATGAAAAATTTAAAAATGTTTGGCGCCAAGTATGACGCACAACGTAAATTAAATTTTTTTTGGCGTCACTAAAGACGCAACACTGTGTGAAACCTCTGCATCAATTACGATGCCGGAAATGACGAACTTGCGTCAACGGACGTGCCTTTCACGCCAAAAAATTCTCGCGCCAAGATTTACGCAATAAAGTGTAGCATTTGGCGCACCCGCGAGCCTAAGTCAGCCCGCAATTCGAAACACAGTAGTCAATTGAAAAAATGACTAAACCCCAGGTAAGAAAATATTTCTTAATATTAACTTTCCCCAAATTTGAAACTGACAATCTGCAAAAGGAAATACATGAACCTGACTCATGGCAAATATAAGTACAATGCATATATTTAGAACTCTATATAAATGCATAACGTGCCAAAACCATAGCTGAGGTGTCTTAAGAAATAAAAACATACTTACCAAAAGACACCCATCCACATATAGCAGATAGCCAAACCAGTACTGAAACAGTTATCAGTAGAGGTAATGGTATATGAGAGTATATCGTCGATCTGAAAAGGGAGGTAGGAGATGAATCTCTATGACTGATAACAGAGAACCTATGAAATAGATCTCCCGTTAGGAAAATCATTTCATTCAATAGGTGATACTCTCCACGTCCCTCTGACATTCGCTGTACTCTGAGAGGAATCTGGCTTCAAAATGCTGAGAAGCGCATGTCAAGGTAGAAATCTTAGCACAAACTTACTTCACCACCTCCATAGGAGGCAAAGTTTGTAAAACTGAATTGTGGGTGTGGTGAGGGGTGTATTTATAGGCATTTTGAGGTTTGGGAAACTTTGCCCCTCCTGGTAGGATTGTATATCCCATACGACACTAGCTCATGGACTCTTGCCAATTACATGAAAGAAAGGTAACTTTCTTGGACACAAAGGCTGAATCCACAGATGACAACAGTGGAGATGATACTCAGACCTTTAGAAAGGATTGTGAACACCACATCTAGTACTAATATTCCACAAGTAGACTCCCAGGGAGCTAAGAAAAACACATATACAAATAGATATATATCTAACACCAGCAATAAATCTAACATGTCACAGGAAGGAGCCAGAAACAAATTTGAACAGGGTTTTTCAGTACCCGCCCCCATCATAAAACAACCATCACAAATAGGTATAGACTACATAGGGGGAGGGCCAGAGCTCAACCCCTAGTAAACAGATACTCGTTGAGGGCAAAGAATGACAAGGACTAGAGAAAAAGTCTAAAGTGATCAATCTATCTGATATTACCCTGACAAAAGAACAAACATACAGCTAGATCACGAGTTATGCGCAGTAGAGGGTGTTTAATGAACGCAATAAAAGTTGCGTTATTTCACCCACCATAGCGCTGCCATTACAAGTTTTGAAACAGCTGGCTTGTGCATGCGATATGGTTGCGTTAAGCTCCATACTACACAAAATACAAGCGCTGATTTGATGTGCTTGTGCACGCTTTCCCCATAGCCATCAATGGGGAGAGCGGGTTAGAAAAAAACTAACACCTGCGATCGCGGAATGAAAAGCTCTGTAATGCAGCCCAATTGATGTCTATGGGGAAAAAAAAGTTACGTTTAAAGCTAACACCCTAACATAAATCCCATGTTTAAACACCCCTAATCTGCTGCCCCTGACATCGCCGACACCTACATAATATTATTAAATAAATCTATTAACTCCTAATCTGCCGCTCCCAATATTGCCGCCACTATACTAAAGTTATTAACCCCTATTCCCCTGCACCCCAACATCGCCCACACTATAAAAAAATCTATTAACCCCTATTCCGCCGCTCCCCGACATCGCTGCCACTAAATAAAGTTATTAACCCCTAAACCTCTGGCCTCCCACATCACTGCCACTAAATAAACCTATTAACCCCTTAACCACCAGCCCCCCACATTGCAACAACCTAAATTAAACTATTAACCCCCTAAACCTAACCGTAACCCTAACACCCCCTAACTTTAACATAATTAAAATAGAGCTAAATTAAAGTTACAATTATTAACTAAATATTAACTATTTAAAACTAAATACAAACTTAGCTGTGAAATAAAACCTAAACTAGCTACAATATAACTAATAGTTATATTGTATCTAGCTTAGGTTTTATTTTTATTTCACAGGTAAGTTTGTATTTATTTTAACTAGGTAGACTAGTTAGTAAATAGTTATTAACTTAGTTGCCCTAAAGTTAACAGCTCTTTTGCTAAAAAAGAGAATCAAACACCCCCTAACAGTATACAAACCCCCACGCCCCAAACCCACAAAATAAAAATAAAGTAAAACCTAATCTAACCATTGCCCTGAAAAGGGTATTTTTATGGGCATTGCCCTTAAAAGGGCATTTAGCTCTTTTGCTGCCTATTAAAAATAAAAAATGGCTATTCTAAAAAGAAAAACCCACCCAAAAATGAAAAAAAAAACATTACACAAAATAACAAACAAATTATCCAAAATAATATCAATTATTCCTATTCTAATACCCATTAAAAAAAAACCGCCCTAAAATAAAGAGAAACCTAATCTATCCCACGATGGATGAAGATGGAGCCGCCTGGATGAAGAACCTTCAAGCAGGACTTCAGCAACTGTGAGTACCTAAAAAGGGGTTAGTGTTAGGTTTGTTTAAGGTTTTTTTGGGGTGGGGTTTTTTTAGATTAGGGTTTGGGCATTTCTTTAAAGAGCTACATGCCCTTTTAAGGGCAAGAAAAAGCGCTAAATGCCCTTTTAAGGGCAATGCCCATACAAATGCCTTTTTTCAGGGCAATGGGTAGATTAGGTTTTTTTATTTTGGGGGGAGTGCTGTTGAGTTTGTAATGTTAGTGGGTCTTTCTATTTTTGTTTCGAAAAAGAGCTGATTTCTTTAGGGCAATGCCCTACAAAAGGCCCTTTTAAGGGCTATTGGTAGTTTATTATAGATTAGGCTTCTTTTATTTTGGGGGGTGTTTTTTTTGTAAAAGGGTATTAGAATAGGAATCATTTTTATTGTTTTGGATAATTTTGTTTGTTATTTTTTTGTAATGGTAGGTTTTTTTGTTGTTGTAATTTTAGTGTTTTTTATTTTTTGTAATTTTAGTGTTTTTTATTTTTTGTAATGTTAGGTTTTAGTGTAGGGCAGCTTAAATTTTATTCCACATGTAAGTTTGTATTTATTTAAACTAGGTAGTTAGTAAATAATTAGTTTTATGTAACTATTTACTAACTAGTCTACCTAGTTAAAATAAATACAAACTTACCTGTGAAACAAAAATAAAACCTAAGCTAGCTCCAATATAGCTATTAGTTATATTGTAGCTAGCTTAGGTATTAGTTCACTTACCTGTGAAATAAAAATAAAACCTAAGCTAGCTACAATATAACTATTAGTTATATTGTAGCTAGCTTAGGTTTTATTTCACAGGTATTTGTATTTAGTTTTAAATAGATATTATTTAGTTAATAATTGTAACTTTAATGTAGCTCTATTTTAATTATGTTAAAGTTAGAGGGTGTTAGGGTTAGGTTCAGGGTTAGGGTTACGGTTAGGTTTAGGGGTTAATATAGCTTAATTTAGAATGTTGCAATGTGCAGGGCTAGCGGTTTAGGGGTTAATAGGTTTATTTAGTGGTAGGGATGTTGGGGAGCGACGGAATAGGGGTTAATAGATTCATTATAGTGTGGGCAATGTTGGGGTGCGGGGAATAGGGGTTAATAACTTTAGTATAGTGTGGGCAATGTGGGGCAGCGGCGGAATAGGGGTTAATAAATTTTATTAGTGACAGCGATGTTGGGAGTGGCAGATTAGGGGTTAATAGGTTTAATATAGTGTTTGTGATGCGGGAGGGCCTCGGTTTAGGGGTTAATAGGTAGTTTATGGGTGTTAGTGTACTTTGTAACACTTTAGTTATAAGTTTTATGTAACAGTTTTGCTGCGTAAAACTCATAACTACTGCTCTCAGATGGCGGTACGGATCTTGTCATTATAGGGTTTAACGCAAGCTTTTTAGCCTCACCGCAAAACTCGTAATACTAGCACTATGGGAATCCCATGAAAAAACTTTTTTTTTCGAGTGCAGGACTGAAGTTGCGTTACAGGCTAAAAGGCTTGT
Source organism: Bombina bombina (assembly GCF_027579735.1). Lineage (NCBI taxonomy): Eukaryota > Metazoa > Chordata > Amphibia > Anura > Bombinatoridae > Bombina > Bombina bombina. Next base: position 111,526,997 of record NC_069508.1, on the reverse strand, counting down.
GGTACCGCTATACCGACAAGACTTGTAATGGCTGTGTTGCTGTTTTAACGCTGAAATGGCCATTTTTTTAGCGTTAAAATACGAACGCACAATTTGTAATCTACCTGTAAGTTATTAAATCTGGGCCTCAACTTTGTGCCAACTTCAAAATTGAAATTGTTCAACATAGTTGTAGACGTAAATAGAATGATTAGAAATATCACACTAAAGAAACATTTTGCTAATAGTGAGGACAAGACAAACATTTCTCATATAGAACACACAGATAGAACTGTTACAGATAATATAAACTTTAAGGATGCCTGTACTAGAGAAACACTTTTACAGCTGCAAAGTCAACGGTAGCCAGACTCCACCACCAAGAAGGATAACCATGTAGGTTTTAAACCAAGATGTACATTTTATCCCATACAATCAAGGGGTGGAGTCTTGGAACTGTTTCAGGAACGTATTGCTAGATATTTGGAATTGCTCCATAATGACACAACTAAGAAGCATCACCATAATAATCTTAATATTAAAGAAAGACAAGCTATTAAAGAACTGGAAGATAACGCAAGTATTGTCATAAAAAAAGTCTGACAAAGGTGAGAGCATATTGGTCCTTAACAGGGCAGACTACGATAGAGAGATTATGAGACAGTTGTCAGATGATAAGTTACATAAAACTCCCGAATGACCCGACCAAAGATTTTTTGGCAATAGTATCTCATATTCTGGATAAGGGTTTGCATCATGGGTTGATCGATCAATCCACTTTTGAATTCCTATTGAATACACACCCACAGACACCATTATTTCATGTGTTCACAAAGGTACACAAAAGCCTGTCTGACGTAAAAGGATACCCGATAGTATCGGGAGTTGGTTCTCTTTTGGAGCCACTATCTGAATGGGTAGATTCCATCTTACAACCGTGTGTCACTGAACTGGCAAGTTATCTTAGAGATTCAAAACATCTAATTCAGATTTTAGATGAACTTGATTGGAACAGCAATTCTAAGTGGGTGACACTAGACGTAGTATCGCTATATAGCTGTATAACTCATGTAAGGGGGCTACAAGCAATATATTTTTTCTTGTCAAAACTAAGCAACTATAGGGAGAGTATGCAGGAATACATCCTAAGAGTCATGTTAATGCATAATTATTTTAATTATGGAGGCTCTTTTTATCTCCAGAGATGCGGCACAGCTATGGGGGCCAAATTTGTGCCGCATCTATGAAGATGAAAATCCTTTCAGGACACATATCTCTATATAAACGCTATATTGATGATCTCATCCTAATATGGGAAGGAGACAATGAAACACTGGATATGTTTCTAACATATGTAGAAAGCTCTGATGATTCAGTTCAATAGGAAGGAGATTGATTACATAGACCTAACAATATCAGGTAATTCAGAGACCTCACTGATTGCAACCAGATTATATAAGAAACCTATCTCAAATAATTCTATACTACATGCAAAAAGTAGTCATCTGGTACAAACGTTTAAAGCCATAGTGAAAGGACAACACCTCAGAATTAAATGTAACTGCACAGAACCACTTACACAAAAGAGAGAAGCAGAACAATTGGATAAAGATCTGACAGAAAGAGGCTATAATAGCAACATGATCCAAGATGCCCGATTCACAGTATCTGCGATAGATCGAAAAGATCTCTTTAGGGATAAGAAGAAGCCCAGACACACACAAAAAGACCAGAGCACTATTCAATTTGTTACCTAAAATTCTACTGAATACAGGGATATCTGTAGGATAATCAAAAAAATACCTTCCAATGCTTTCAGCAGATGATGGCTTGGGTCAACCCCCCCCCAGAAATATTTGCTTCTAATATAGGAGAGGAAATACAATTGGGAACAGGGTATCTCCAACCACTTCACATATGCTAAAAAGCCACTCATCATGACTACAAGTGAATGGTATGCATAACCGTGGCTTTACAGATTGTAAGGCATGCAAGCATGCCAAACTAGGTAAAAATTCACCTCAGAGAGGACAGGTGAGACATTCCCCATAGACAGCTGTGTGAATTGTCGCACAAAAGGTGTAGTCCATCTCATAGAATGCCAAATTTGCCATCTTCAAGGGAAGTGAGAATACACATCATGGAACATTTATCCAGCATACCAGTGGACACAGAAATGAGTAGGAAAAGGGAAGATAAACTGTCCCTTAGATAGACAGTTGTGGAAAAAGTGACACTCACCCCTAGAGGAGGTGATTTAGAGAAATACCTTAGCAAAAGGGAGGTATATTGGATGTTTACTCTTAAAACAAGACTACCAGATGGATTTGATTCCAGATTTGACCTAGTGAATTTCTGGAAATAATATCCAGTGATTAATAGTGATTTGGCCCAGTCTGGTGTTTGACAAACCATTCTGCTGATACATCTGGAATATAAAAAGGGTCATAAAAGGGTCTTAACGCTATTATAAATTAATTGCCTGGATATTGGTGCTGCTTCTCCAATTCAAGCATTACTTTCACTTGGAATCTTTGTATGTAAAATGGGAAACAATTGTTGCATAGAGGGACACTGCAATATTCCACTATGGATGCAAATAAGGAATATTAAGCTAGATCGTAGAAGATCTATGCTTCAGTAAGGATAATACTTGCAAAGGTTACACTTTTAGTGTGCATAAAATAGCATCAACTAGATTACAACATAGTCCATAACCAACAAAGTTTTTTTCTTGTAACTTAGCTTCACTATAAGAAATAAACTTCTTTGTATTTGTTGCACCCTTTGCACATAACCTCTCATGCAAAATAATCAATAGGTGGGATGCTTTGCACCTTGAAAATATAAGTTGCACTTTAAATACAGGAGTATTAATAAGAATATATATGTTTGCCCCACCTCCTTGCATTTAGAAAGGCTTTTTGATATAAGCAGCTATGAGATAGATTTTGTATTGTATAATAGGTCTTATACAGCATAATAGGAAGAATGCATTTTACAATCAGTTACTCACTATAGGGTTGATTGCAGGATTGGCATATACAGTATGTTTTAATTGAATAATTAGAATTTGTGTATATATTGTGTTCATTAGGGCAATGCATCAGAGGTCTATGAGTATGGCTCTGCTGAGCTGAAAAACATTAGACCTGACCAGTGTTCCCTCTAAGGCCAGTTTTGTGTGCAGCCCAGCAGTGAAACAGTTAACAAGAGAACCATACCTTGCCATCTGCATTGTGCAGTGTTTGCTAATTGCAGGGTGTGGTTACCTAATTAACTGTTTCACTGCTGGGCCGCACACAAAACTGGCCTTAGAGGGAACACTGGACCTGACTGCATTGCCCCTGTTTTTTACCCTGTTGCTTAAAGAGAAGTTTTGCTGTTTTTAAATGACAAAATAGAGGCTAAATTCTAAAGGAAGTACCGACTGGATTATCCTTTGTTGTATGCTATATATACATACAGTATATATATATATATATATATATATATATATATATATATATATATATATATATATATATATATATATGGTGTGAAAGTGTGAGAGCGCCACTTATAAAATATATAGATATATGTGATAATTAGATTGTATTATTAAGCTGCTGTTATATAAGAAACACAAAAAATATATATCAAAACACTAACAGCGCTAATAAAGTAGAATTCGACAAAATATAATATCAATAATAAAATATTTATTGGTGTTGTGAAATAGCAAAAATGTAATAAATTACAGAGAACACTGTAAGACGTTAAAATACACCAAACAAATGGAGGTGTGTGTACAATTTAGAAGCTCTAGGCAAAGTTAAATTCCCAGCTTTTTTAGAAAAGGAACTTACTCTTGCGCAAACCTGATTGCGCATTCTCATGTGCGCTAACCCTACATGAAAATATCAATATTTCACATTCCAATGTTCTTCAAGTACAAGATAATGTATGTGTTCTCTCTCTCTCTCTCTAAAAAACCCAATATAAAAACACATTACGCTGCTTTCTGAGCATAGCATCTTACAATCGCTTATATTTTAGTATTCATGTGTTTTTCTATTAGGGTATTAAGTATTTTGAGTGTTTTTTAAATAGATTTAAACCTTTTCAATGTCACACACACAAAAACATGTTCAGCAGGTGCATCTGTCAAAGGTCATCCTCCCCCAACAGTTCTAAATACCGTTAATAGCTTGAAAGCATATTGGGTGATGTATTAGCATACACCTGCTCTGAGACAGGGATTTGTACACATTGACATGTTGTATAACAGATTGCTATTGACAATTGGGTTTGGACACACACATCGTTATGAAGTCATTTACCTTTGCCGGGTTCCTCTCATGTAGATATTGCCATTCCTAATGGAATACAAAGCAGAAGCAGACAAAATATATACCAAAGTCAACAGCAGTCACCTTATGTCATCTCAGGAGATTACAGCACTTTAAGAATATTTAATTTTGCCCTTGATAAAGGCGGTATAGTTGCTGAAATGCATTGACACTTTTTTAATAAATCAGTGAAGCTGCAAAACAATTTTTTGTTGCTGTGACTACAACAATACAACTATTTTCACTTTTACTATGTGATTTATTTCCCATTTAGTAGAAGCTTTGGTGTGGCTGTAAAACATCATGTTTGTTCCCTGTTCTTTTAAGGTGCAATCACCAGTGGAGAATGTGGCAGAGTGTGGAAACATGGGTGACATCCCAGCATACTGGCTCCAAAGACAGCAATGCTATTTCTAGAAAGCATAGCCAAATTTATTCTGCAATTGTTTTCTAATAACCAAAATCCAACCATCATTTACCTATTTTTGAGGAGCCGATCTGGCCTTGAGTCTGCAGACAAAGAAGTATACCATAAATTACTTTGTTTTGCATTTGTTGTAATTTAAAAACAATTAGGGAAAGTTATGTATCTCCTCATACCCATGAAGAGGATCTGGCTTCCCTTCCACATCCCTGTCCAGTAGTACTTCCTCCAAAAGGACAGCATGCTGCACCAGATTATGCAAACAGCAGCACCCTACTAGCTGACATTTTGGGTAGAGTGAAGCAAAGTCACACCTGAGTAATCGAAACACCTGAACTGTGATTTGAGATCCCCAAAAGTGCACTCAATCATGGTTTGGTACTTCCAGTGGTCCTTGTTATAGGCTGTCGGTGGTTGACTAGGATTGCAGGTAACTGGTGAGTGCAGCCAGGCCCTGCACCCATATTCTGAATAACCTAGGGGAGGGAACAAGCAGTGTGAGTCTAAATCAGTTAGGGAGAGCTGGAATAATTTCTTGGTCAGGAGCAAAAAGTCCCTGGATAGCACCTTGGGTGATTCCCGTGTGTGAACAGTAGACCATGTGCATGTACTTCCAAATGTTAAAGAGAGCAGAGTGATGTAGGATATACGAGTTGTGAGTGCTTTCAGGAAATTATACAATTCCAAAAAGGCCAGACAGGAGCGCAGTGTTGATAAGGTGGTTTTGTTTGATTGTGATTTCTCTGAACTTGTAAAAACAGAGTTGGGACCTGTATTGCCTAATAAAATGTATACCTTAATACATATGCTAAAAGCAGTAATTGAACTCCTTGCTATTCTTAATAGGTATAATAGTTTATTCACAAAAGAAAAGAACAATCTTAAACAATAATGTAAAATAACAAATTGTTTATATAAAAATAAAATAAATCACTACATCACCAGATCATGCATCATATATGTTCTACTTTGGCTGGGGATTCCCATCAACGTCAGCCCGAACGATATCGAAGATCTGGGAGTTTCAACTTAATATCCAAACAACAGGTCTGCCCTTGAATTGAGAAATCCAATGAAGGAAGGTCCCAGATCCTTTATATACACTCTAATAATACTTCTTACATTAGTTTTTGCAAAACTGTCTATGTGTCTCTTATTCCTGTCCAGATGTATCCGGTCCAACAAATGTCTCAACCATGGATGAGTCATTTGTTCTTTTAGAATACATATTGTTTTGTTCAGCATTTTTTCAAACAAAATTTTTTATATATAAGCTTCAAGTCTATGCCATGTCAGCAACTCGGAATTTCTTTAATCACTACATAGATTCATATAGGCCAAGAAGACTGGTTCCCATTCATCACACCCTGTCAAAAAAGCGCCAAAAGATACATCATATCCGGTATAGTATAGAATGAACTTGGAAGTTAACAATCATCACTTCCGGTATTAGTGTACATCAAACATTGAATTATAAAAATACTAAATTAAACACATGTTGGATATTCTCATTCACTTGAGCGGGTTAACGTCATGTTAATCAATGTGCCCGTGTTGAATATCACATCATATAGTGCCCAAACTTATCGTGATACTATAGTGTTTATTGCACCTGTCCGGAAAACCGGAAGTTACATCACTTCCGGTCCCGGTTCAGATGGAAATACGTCCTATATGATGTCACTTCTGGAGTATTATCGCTACAATAGTGCATATGTTTATTAGTGATCCACGCCATCCCTTGATGTCACCAACAAAGGATTTATCAAATTTGAAATAGTTTTTAGTTAAACAAAACTCAACCAATTGTACCACAAATTCGATGGGTGGACCTAGCTCCTTCATGATGTCAAGACCAACTCTAATTTTTGCATGTGAAGAAATCCTGGTTTGTTTCTGTTTTCGTTGGAGTTATATATATATATATACACACATACACATATATATATATATATATATATATATATATATATATATATATATATATATATATATATATATATATATATATAGGCAAGAAATCCCCAAAGGCGGGAAGGATTGAGACCGAAGCTACATCCAAGGTCAGTTCAAAACCAGTTTATTGGCAGAGTGCAGGTACAAAAGGTGAAGCCAGAGCAAAAACACCTGACGCGTTTCGCGCATGCCCACATGCGCTTCATCAGAGGTGATGTGTTCAAGGTGTGAATGGGCGTATATACAGCAAAGTAGCCAATCCAGGTATCTTTAGGTAAATGGGTCAACAGTTACACCTGTAGTATGTGATAAGATTGTTTGCTGTAAACAAGACATCCACTCAATCTTTCTCTTATAGATAAATATATATGTGTAAATAATTAATTAAATTCTAACACTTCATATGTAGAAGCCTATAAGTGTGTATAAACATATATCGTGATATATTCAATAACAATTTTTTATATAAGCAATAGAAAAAATACAATTCATAAATTCAACAATAACTAATAATCTTAAGGATCTAAACATAAATAAATAAATAAATAGATGATACTAATAAGTGAGGATAGGACACAAAGTACTAGTTATGAACCTTGGAAGTAATAATAAAAATATAAATGTAGATATAAACTTTGTTTCCAGAATAGTAAATAAATAAAAATTAGATAGCTAATTATAGATCCAATCTTAACCTTGTAGCTATCTCATATAGGAAAGGAAAATAAAATAAAAAAAAATTTTGAAAACATATTCTCTAAGCAAGGAAACACAATAAATATTTTTTATGTATCTTGTTATAAAAAAAAGTATATATTTAAACATTAAATAATATTATTAACCCTAAGAAATAAAGAAATAAAATATGTATATAAGGTTAACAAAAAAGAAAGAAAAGAAAAAGATCTAATTTTAAAATTTCCCTCATTTAAAATTAGATCTTTTTCTTTTCTTTCTTTTTTGTTAACCTTATATACATATTTTATTTATTTATTTCTTAGGGTTAATAATATTATTTAATGTTTAAATATATACTTTTTTATAACAAGATACATAAAAAATATTTATTGTGTTTCCTTGCTTAGAGAATATGTTTTAAAAAAAAAATTTTATTTTATTTTCCTTTCCTATATGAGATAGCTACAAGGTTAAGATTGGATCTATAATTAGCTATCTAATTTTTATTTATTTACTATTCTGGAAACAAAGTTTATATCTACATTTATATTTTTATTATTACTTCCAAGGTTCATAACTAGTACTTTGTGTCCTATCCTCACTTATTAGTATCATCTATTTATTTATTTATGTTTAGATCCTTAAGATTATTAGTTATTAGTTATTGTTGAATTTATGAATTGTATTTTTTCTATTGCTTATATAAAAAATTGTTATTGAATATATCACGATATATGTTTATACACACTTATAGGCTTCTACATATGAAGTGTTAGAATTTAATTAATTATTTACACATATATATTTATCTATAAGAGAAAGATTGAGTGGATGTCTTGTTTACAGCAAACGATCTTATCACATACTACAGGTGTAACTGTTGACCCATTTACCTAAAGATACCTGGATTGGCTACTTTGCTGTATATAAGCCCATTCTCACCTTGAACACATCACCTCTGATGAAGCGCATGTGCGCATGCGCGAAACGCGTCAGGTGTTTTTGCTCTGGCTTCACCTTTTGTACCTGCACTTTGATAATAAACTGTTTTTGAACTGAACTTGGATGTAGCTTCGGTCTCAATCCTTCCCGCCTTTGGGGATTTCTTGCCTGTTGTATACAGCGGATGAGATACCGCTCTGACCGTGAGCTACTTGGAACCCGCATCTAGACCTAGGAGCCTTCTAACTTTGGGACCCAGTGGACGCCTGGTACGTTCCTGCGGATCTTCCATGCGACGCTGCACGTATTCCTTACACATATTTCACGTCTGACACGGTTCAGCGTACCTGATGTGCGACGCGGCACATCATCTTGACGTTAGAGCTCCAGACTATTGAGGACGACAAGAGACGTGGATACAGACGGTACATACTTCCCCCGTCAGAACTGGTGAGCTTTTGCCCTACTGGGATCTTCGGAGGAGGCTGTTTGGTTCTGTATGCCTACTTAAAGCATTGGTTTGATCAGCTAAATTTGAAGGTACTTTACAGCTTTTTACTTAGCACACCTGGATAGTGCCTTGGCTCTGAGGTTGCATTAAGGGAACTTTATTCTCACTACGGTCCATTACTTTGGAACTTTCCACAGCGCTGGGATTATACACAAACTAAGCGCTATATATTGGAACTTAAAAATTATTACCATATGGACACTATGTGGACAAATACTTGATATACATCTTTTTCACCTGATATGTTGAGATCCATACCCTACATATAGAGTTTTGGAGTTTATTGCACAATTGTACCAGTTTTCTATACTTAACCCACCATTTTAACCCCTTAAGGACCACAGCACTTTTCCATTTTCTGTCCGTTTGGGACCAAGGCTATTTTTACATTTCTGCGGTGTTTGTGTTTAGCTGTAATTCTCCTCTTACTCATTTACTGTACCCACACATATTATATACTGTTTTTCTCGCCATTAAATGGACTTTCTAAACATACCATTATTTTCATCATATCTTAAAATTTACTATAAAAAAAAATTATAAAATATGAGGAAAAAAATGGAAAAAAACACACTTTTTCTAACTTTGACCCCCAAAATCTGTTACACATCTACAACCACCAAAAAACACCCATGCTAAATAGTTTCTAAATTTTGTCCTGAGTTTAGAAATACCCAATGTTTACATGTGCTTTGCTTTTTTTGCAAGTTATAGGGAAATAAATACAAGTAGCACTTTGCTATTTCCAAACCACTTTTTTTTAAAATTAGCGCTAGTTACATTGGGACACTGATATCTTTCAGGAATCCCTGAATATCCCTTGACATGCATATATTTTTTTTAGAAGACATCCCAAAGTATTGATCTAGGCCCATTTTGGTATATTTCATGCCACCATTTCACTACCAAATGCGATCAAATAAAAAAATGTGTTCACTTTTTCACAAATTGTTTCACAAGCTTTAGGTTTCTCACTGAAATTATTTACAAACAACTTGTGCAATTATGGCACAAATGGTTGTAAATGCTTCTCTGGGATCCCCTTTGTTCAGAAATTGCAGACATATATGGCTTTGGCATTGCTTTTTGGTATTTAGAAGGCCGCAAAATGCCACTGCGCACCACACATGTATTATGCCCAGCATTGAAGGGGTTAATTAGGAAGCTTGTAGGGAGCTTTTAGGGTTAATTTTAGCTTTAGTATAATGTAGTAGACAACCCAAAGTATTGATCTAGGCCCATTTTGGTATATTTCATGCCACCATTTCACCGCCAAATGCTAACAAATAAAAATAAAGTGTTAAATTTTTCACAATTTTAGGTTTCTCACTGAAATTATTTACAAACAGCTTGTGCAATTATGGCATAAATGGTTGTAAAAGCTTCTCTGGGATCCCCTTTGTTCAGAAATAGCAGATATATATGGCTTTGGCTTTGCTTTTTGGTAATTAGAAGGCAGCTAAATGCCGTTGCGCACCACACGTGTATAATGCCCAGCATTGAAGGGGTTAATTAGGGAGCTTGTAGGGAGCTTGCAGGGTTAATTTTAGCTTTAGTGTAGGTATCAACCTCCCACATGACACATCACACCCCCTGATCCCTCCCAAACAGCTCTCTTCCCTCCCCCACCCCACAATTGTCCCCGCCATCTTAAGTACTGGCAGTAAGTCTGCCAGTACTAAAATAAGAGTTTTTTGGGGATTTAAAAAAAAAAAAAAGATAATTCTGCTCTGTAGGATCCCCCCTTAGCCCCCAACTTCCCTGATTCCCCCCCCCCCAAACAGCTCTCTAACCCCCCTCTCGGCCTTATTATGCGCCATATTGGGTACTGGCAGCTGTCTGCCAGTACCCAGTTTGAAATCAAATATGTTTTTAAGAACATTTTATTATTATGTTATTTTAAAAATATTATTTTCTGTAGTGTAGCTGCCCCCCCTCAACCCCCAACCTCCCACCCTCCCAGATCCTTAACATTTGTAAAACATTTGCCCCCCCTCAACCCCCTCTCTTCCACCTTACAGTGTTCCATAGTGTAGGGTTCCCACCCGTGCGCGCGCGCACTCGATCCCGCCCCCCTTCCCCACAGATGGGCGCCCACCCGCCTCCCACGATCAGCTCCCACCCACCAACGAACAGGGCCATTGATGGCCGATGCAGAGAGGGCCACAGGGTGGCTCTCTCTTCATCGGACGGCTTAAAAATGTTATAGCAGGATGCCTCAATATCGAGGCATCACTGCTATAACATGAAAGCAGTTGGAAGTGATCAGGATCGCTTCCACTGCTTTCAAAGACCAACGACGTACGGGGTACGTCCTTGGTCATTAAGGGGTTAAGCCAACAGTCAGATTTATATTAATAGGAGTCCACATATGTTTAAAGTTTCCCTCAGATTAATCAGCTATTGTTTTCTTTTAATTGCTCTTGATATATATATATATATATATATATATATATATACATATATACATACACACACACACACATATACAGTATATATATATATATATATATATATATATATATATATATATATATATATAATTATCTATTTAAAAAGGAACAGTCTAGACCAGAATTTTTATTGTTTAAAAATATAGATAACCCCTTAATTACCCATTCCCTAATTTTGCATAACCAACATGGTTGATTATCTTGTATCTAAGCCTCTGCAGACTGCCCCCTTTTTTCAGTTCTTTTGACAGCATTGCATTTTAGCCAATCAGTGCTGACTACTAGGTAACTCCACGGGCCTGAGCACAATTTTATCTATATGGTACACATGAACTAATGCCCTCTAGTTGTGAAAAACTGCCAAAATGCATTCAGATAAGAGACAGCCTTCAAGGTCTAAGAAATTAGCATATGAGCCTACCTAGGTTTAGTTTTCAACTAAGAATACAAAGAGAACAAAGAAAAATTGGTGATAAAAGTAAATTGGAAAGTTGTTTAAAATTACATACCCTATCTGAATCATAAAAGTTTATTTTGGACTAGACACATTTACTCCTATGTGAAGAACATAGGAATGTGAAATAGTAACTACTGTCTGATCTAGTGCTGTAGGTTTAATATGGTGTCGGGATAACTTGTCAGCGCTAAATGTTAGTTTTTTGTTTTTTTTCTTAAGCGCTCTCCATTGTAGTCTTTGGGGAGAAGAATTTAACTTGGTCGCGATGTCCAAAGTCCTTTAGTTGATGCGCGTCTGGTTTCACTTGCACGCAAAAGTTTTACTTTCAACTTGTAATACCATGCAAACCTACTAAATAGCACGTCACTTGTAATCTGGACCTATGTAAGTATATATTGCTTTTTTCAGTTCTGCTCCAAACCAAACTGTGCAAAAATGTTTTTCTATACTGCTTGCAACAGAACAAGATCCTGTGGTGTGATTTTGAGTGATACAGACATAAATGATAAACAGTATTCTTCAACAATCACAAGGTTATAATAGTGATCAAAGTGTACTAAACTCCATACTAGAACCTAATATAAATGTCAGGGGAACACTCAGCCTCAGAATGGATTGCCTAAATCTGCTGTAATCCTTTAAATCAAAATTATATTGCAGGATGTATGGTACTTCAGGGGGTAAATGTGAAACAGCCCAGGGGCAGCAATATGTGACAAATGCCAATGTTCACGACTGAAATATCTGAAACATTTTGTAGCCTCTGATAAGTCATTGACAATGTTTCATTTATTAATATTTAAAGTCTTGAACCTCAAAGTTTAGAAAAAGTGTTCATTTAGTATATATATATATATATATATATATATATATATATATATATATATATATATATATATATATATATATATATATATATTTATACACAGTATCTCACAAAAGGGAGTACACCCCTCACATTTTTGTAAATATTTTATTATATCTTTCATGTGACAACACTGAAAAAATGACACTTTGCTACAATGTAAAGTAGTGAGTGTACAGCCTGTATAACAGTGTAAATTTGCTTTCCCTTCAAAATAACTCAACACACAGCCATTAATGTCTAAACCGTTGGCAACAAAAGTGAGTACACCACTAAGTGGAAATGTCCAAATTGGGCCCAAAGTGTCAATATTTTGTGTGGCCACCATTATTTTCCAGCACTGCCTTAACCCTCTTGGGCATGGAGTTCACCAGAGCTTCACAGGTTGCCACTAGAGTCTGCTCACTCCTCCATGATGACATCACAGAGCTGGTGGATGTTAGAGACCTTGCACTCCCCCACAGATGCTTAATAGGGTTTAGGTCTGGAGACATGCTTGGCCAGTCCATCACCTTTACCCTCAGCTTCTTTAGCAAGGCAGTTGTCATCTTGGAGGTGTGTTTGGGGTGGTTATGTTGGTCTCAGGGAGAGGAGCATGCTCTGCTTGAGTATGTCACAGTACATGTGGGCATTCATGGTTCCCTCAATGAACTGTAGCTCTCCAGTGCTGGCAGCACTCATGCAGGCCCAGATCATGACACTCCCACCACCATGCTTGACTGTAGGCAAGACACACTTGTCTTTGTACTCAACACCTGATTGCCGCAACACACTCTTGACACTATTTGAACCAAATAAGTTTATCTTGGTCTCATCAGACCACAGTACATGGTTCCAGTAATCCATGTCCTTAGTTTGCTTGTCTTCAGCAAACTGTTTGCGGGCTTTCTTGTGCATCATCTTTAGAAGAGGCTTCCTTCTGGGACAACATCCATGCAGACCAATTTGATACAGTGTGCTGACCCACCATCCCTTCGACCTCTGCAGCAATGCTGGCAGAACTCATACGTATATTTTTCAAAGACAACCTCTGGATATGACGCTGAGCATGTGCACTCAACTTCTTTGGTCGACCATGGCAAAACCTGTTCTGAGTGGAACCTGTCCTGTGATATCTCTGTATAGTCTTGCCCACCGTGCTGCAGCTCAGTTTCAGGGTCTTGGCAATCTTCTTATAGCCTAGGCCATCTTTATGTAGAGCAACAATTCTTTTTGTTCAGATCTTCAGAGATTTCTTTGCCATGAGGTACCATGTTGAACTTCCAGTGACCAGTATGAGAGAGTGTGAGAGTGATAACACCAAATTTAACACACCTGCTCCCCATGCACACCAGAAACCTTGTAACACTAACGAGTCACATGACCCCGGGAGGGAAATGGCTAATTGGGCCCAGTTTGGACATTTCCACTTAGGGGTGTACTCACTTTTGTTGCCAACGGTTTAGACATTAATGGCTGTGTGTTGAGTTATTTTGAGGGAACAGCAAATGTACACTGTTATACAGGCTGTACACTCACTACTTTACATTGGAGCAAAGTGTCATTTCTTCAGTGTTGTCACATGAAATATATAATAACATATTTACAAAAATGTGAGGGCTGTACTCACTTTTGTCAGATACTGTATATATATATATATATATATATATATATATATATATATATATATATATGTACACACACACACACAGTATATATACTGGGAGCAATGGGGAGCTTAGGTTTTTTTTAGTTAGGGTTTTATTTGGGTGGTTGGTTGTGTGGGTGGTGGGTTTTACTGTTGGGGGGTTGGTTGTGTTTTTTTTACAGGTAAAAGAGCTGTAAGGGCTATTGGTAGTTTAGTTTAGGCTAGGGTTTTTTTATTTTGGGGGGGCTTTTTTTATTTTGATAGGGCTATTATATTAGGTGTAATTAGTTTAAATATCTTGTAATTTGTTTTTTATTTTGTGTAATTTAGTGGGGGGGTTGTAATTTAGGTATTTGTATTTAATTTAGTTAATTGTATTTAATTTAGGTAATTTATTTAATTGTAGTGTAGTGTTAGGTGTTAGTGTAACTTAGGTTAGGTTTTATTTTACAGGTACATTTGTATTTATTTTAGCTAGGTAGTTAGTAAATAGTTAATAACTATTTAGTAACTATTCTACCTAGTTACAATAAATAAAAACTTGCCTGTAAAATAAAAATAAACTCTAACGGCTAGATTTGGAGTTTTGTCGGTAACGACCCGAAAAACTAACGCCGGCTTTTTTCTGGCCGCACCATAAAAATAACTCTGGTATTGAGAGTCCACAAAAAGGCTGCGTAAGCTCCAAAAAAGGAGCGTAGAGCATTTTTAACGCAGCTTCAACTCTCGATACCAGAGTTGCTTACGCAAGCGGCCAGCCTAAAAAACGTGCTTGTGCACGATTCCCCCATAGGAAACAATGGGGCTGTTTGAGCTGAAAAAAAACCTAATACCTGCAAAAAAGCCGCGCTCAGCTCTTAACGCAGCCCCATTCTTTGCTATGGGGAAACACTTCTACGTCTGCACCTAACACCCTAACATGTACCCCGAGTCTAAACACCCCTAGCCTTACACTTATTAACCCCTAATCTGCCGCCCCAGCTATCGCTGACCCCTGCATATTATTATTAACCCCTAATCCGCCTCACTAACCCTATAATAAATAGTATTAACCCCTAATCTGCCCTCCCTAACATCGCCGACACCTAACTTCAATTATTAACCCCTAATCTGCCGACCCAATCTCGCCGCTATACTAATAAATGTATTAACCCCTAAAGCTAAGTCTAACCCTAACACTAACACCCCCCTAAATTAAATATAATTTAAATCTAACGAAATTAATTATCTCTTATTAAATAAATTATTCCTATTTAAAGCTAAATACTTACCTGTAAAATAAATCCTAATATAGCTACAATATAAATTATAATTATATTATAGCTATTTTAGGATTAATATTTATTTTACAGGTAACTTTGTATTTATTTTAACCAGGTACAATAGCTATTAAATAGTTAAGAACTATTTAATAGCTAAAATAGTTAAAATAATT
This sequence comes from Bombina bombina, assembly GCF_027579735.1. Lineage (NCBI taxonomy): Eukaryota > Metazoa > Chordata > Amphibia > Anura > Bombinatoridae > Bombina > Bombina bombina. Next base: position 111,511,339 of record NC_069508.1, on the reverse strand, counting down.
ACAAATTTACCTGTAAAAGAAATCCTAACCTAAGTTACAATTAAACCTAACACTATACTATCAATAAATTAATTAAATAAACTACCTACAATTACCTACAATTAACCTAACACTACACTATCAATACATTAATTAAATACAATTCCTACAAATAAATACAATTAAATAAACTTGCTACAGTACAAAAAATAAAAAAGAACTAAGTTACAAAAAATAAAAAAATATTTACAAACATAAGAAAAATCTTACAACAATTTTAAACTAATTACACCTACTCTAAGCCCCCTAATAAAATAACAAAGCCCCCCAAAATAAAAAATTCCCTACCCTATTCTAAATAACTAAAGTTCAAAGCTCTTTTACCTTACCAGCCCTGAACAGGGCCCTTTGCGGGGCATGCCCCAAGAAGTTCAGCTCTTTTGCCTGTAAAAGAAAAAATACAATACCCAAGCCCCCCAACATTACAACCCACCACCCACATACCCCTAATCTAATCCAAACTCCCCTTAAATAAACCTAACACTAAGCCCCTGAAGATCTTCCTACCTTATCTTCACCTCACCGGGTTCAGCGATCTGTCCAGAAGAGCTCCTCCGATGTCCTGATCCAAGCCCAAGCGGGGGGCTGAAGAGGTCCATGATCCGGATGAAGTCTTCATCCAAGCGGGAGCTGAAGAGGTCCATGATCCGGATGAAGTCTTCTATCAACGGCATCTTCAATCTTCTTTCTTCTGGATCCATCTTGCAGACCTCCGACGCGGAACATCCTGCTGGCCCGACGGACTAACGACGAATGACGGTTCCTTTAAGGGACGTCATCCAAGATGGCGTCCCTCGAATTCTGATTGGCTGATAGGATTCTATCAGCCAATCGGAATTAAGGTAGGAATATTCTGATTGGCTGATGGAATCAGCCAATCAGAATCAAGTTCAATCCGATTGGCTGATCCAATCAGCCAATCAGATTGAGCTCACAATCTATTGGCTGTTCCGATCAGCCAATAGAATGCAAGCTCAATCTGATTGGCTGATTGGATCAGCCAATCGGATTGAACTTGATTCTGATTGGCTGATTCCATCAGCCAATCAGAATGTTCCTACCTTAATTCCGATTGGACAGATCGTTGAACCCGGTGAGGTGAAGATAAGGTAGGAAGATCTTCAGGGGCTTAGTGTTAGGTTTATTTAAGGGGGTTTGGGTTAGATTAGGGGTATGTGGGTGGTGGGTTGTAATGTTGGGGGGCTTGGGTATTGTATTTTTTCTTTTACAGGCAAAAGAGCTGAACTTCTTGGGGCATGCCCCGCAAAGGGCCCTGTTCAGGGCTGGTAAGGTAAAAGAGCTTTGAACTTTAGTTATTTAGAATAGGGTAGGGCATTTTTTTTATTTTGGGGGGCTTTGTTATTTTATTAGGGGGCTTAGAGTAGGTGTAATTAGTTTAAAATTGTTGTAAGATTTTTCTTATGTTTGTAAATATTTTTTTATTTTTTGTAACTTAGTTCTTTTTTATTTTTTTGTACTTTAGCAAGTTTTTTTAATTGTATTTATTTGTAGGAATTGTATTTAATTAATTTATTGATAGTGTAGTGTTAGGTTAATTGTAGGTAGTTTATTTAATTAATTTATTGATAGTATAGTGTTAGGTTTAATTGTAACTTAGGTTAGGATTTCTTTTACAGGTAAATTTGTAATTATTTTAACTATTTTAGCTATTAAATAGTTCTTAACTATTTAATAGCTATTGTACCTGGTTAAAATAAATACAAAGTTACCTGTAAAATAAATATTAATCCTAAAATAGCTATAATATAATTATAATTTATATTGTAGCTATATTAGGATTTATTTTACAGGTAAGTATTTAGCTTTAAATAGGAATAATTTATTTAATAAGAGATAATTAATTTCGTTAGATTTAAATTATATTTAATTTAGGGGGGTGTTAGTGTTAGGGTTAGACTTAGCTTTAGGGGTTAATACATTTATTAGAATAGCGGTGAGCTCCGGTCGGCAGATTAGGGGTTAATAATTGTAGTTAGGTGTCGGCGATGTTAGGGAGGGCAGATTAGGGGTTAATACTATTTATTATAGGGTTAGTGAGGCAGATTAGGGGTTAATAACTTTATTATAGTAGCGCTCAGGTCCGCTCGGCAGATTAGGGGTTAATAAGTGTAGGCAGGTGGAGGCGACGTTGAGGGGGGCAGATTAGGGGTTAATAAATATAATACAGGGGTCGGCGGTGTTAGGGGCAGCAGATTAGGGGTACATAAGGATAACGTAGGTGGCGGCGCTTTGCGGTCGGCAGATTAGGGGTTAATAAGTGTAGGCAGGTGGAGGCGACGTTGAGGGGGGCAGATTAGGGGTTAATAAATATAATACAGGGGTCGGCGGTGTTAGGGGCAGCAGATTAGGGGTACATAAGGATAACGTAGGTGGCGGTCGGCAGATTAGGGGTTAAAAAAATTTATTCGAGTGTCGGCGATGTGGGGGGGTCTCGGTTTAGGGGTACATAGGTAGTTTATGGGTGTTAGTGTACTTTAGAGTACAGTAGTTAAGAGCTTTAGAAACCAGCGTTAGCCCAGAAAGCTCTTAACTACTGACTTTTTTCCTGCGGCTGGAGTTCTGTCGTTAGATGTCTAACGCTCACTTCAGAAACGACTCTAAATACCGGAGTTAGAAAGATCCCATTGAAAAGATAGGATACGCAATTTACGTAAGGGGATCTGCGGTATGGAAAAGTCGCGGCTGAAAAGTGAGCGTTAGACCCTATTTTGAGTGACTCCAAATACCGGCGGTAGCCTAAAACCAGCGTTAGGAGCCTCTAACGCTGGTTTTCACGGCTAACGCCAAACTCCAAATCTAGGTCTAAGATAGCTACAATGTAACTATTAGTTATATTGTATCTAGCTTAGGGTTTATTTTATAGGTATTTAGTTTTAAATTGGAATTAATTAGTTATTAATAGTAGGTTTTCTTTTGATTTATTTTAATTATATTTAAGTTAGGGGGTGTTAGGGTTAGACAGGTTTAGGGGTTAATAAATCTAGTATAGTGGCGGTGACGTTGGGTGTGGCAGATTAGGGGTTAATAATTGTAGGTGGCGGCGATGTTAGAGGCGGAAGATTAGGGGTTAATAATATTTAACTAATGTTTGGGATGTGGAAGTGCGGTGGTTTAGGGGTTAATATGTTTATTATAGTAGTGGCGATGTCCAGAGCGGCAGATTAGGGGTTAATAAGTATAATGCAGGTGTTGGCGATGTCGGGGTGGCAGATTAGGGGTTAATAAATGCAAGATTAGGGGTGTTAAGACTCGGGGTTGATGTTAGGGTGTTAGGTGTAAACATAAAATGTGTTTCCCCATAGGAATCAATGGGTCTGCTTTACGGAGCATTACGCTGCTTTTTTGCAGGTGTTAGACTTTTTTTCAGCCGGCTCTCCCCATTGATGTCTATGGGGAAATCGCGCACGAGCACGTACAACCAGCTCACCGCTGACTTAAGCAGCGCTGGTATTGGAGTGCGGTATGGAGCACAATTTTGCTCTACTCTCACTTCTTGTCTTTTAACGCCGGGTTTATAAAGACCTGTAATACCAGCGCTGTAGGTAAGTGAGCGGTGACAATAACGTGTAAGTTAGCACCGCACACCCCTCTTACTGCAAAACTCGGAATCTGGCCACATGAAATAAGAATAAAATTCTATTTCTAATAATTGATATATTCCTTTAATGATATAACAGTATACAGTATCTTCACAATATTGCACTTTTACACTTTTTAGCCAAAACTTCTGCTTGCTTATTCCATCATCTCAAGGAATCAGGAATAGCAGAGTGACCTCTCGCCTCTGACAACTGAATTTACAGAATGTTTAGTGAGCAGTTTCAAAGCCAGAAGTCTTGTTCATATCTAGCTCATTTTTTGTTTTACAAAGCTATAGTCATGGGAACAAAGCACTTTACTTTTATCTTTGGAACCCTTTGTGTTGTATTATGGTTATTAAATCCCTGGCTTCATCAAAATAAATTTATGAAAAAATTCAAACATGAAAGTAGTGAGAACTGAATAGTTTGCATTCACTCTACTCTCTGCTTGTATCTTACTCATACACTTATTTTCAATTGGACCTGTTTAAAATAGACAACAATATTGTAAAACATACATATAATAGTGGTCTGCCCAAAATTAAAATGCATTTAAATGGACAGTAGCCACCTTGAGATTTTTATATAAAATATTTAGTTATGCATAATGAAACTTTGCAATATATTTTCATTATTGCTTTTGCTAATTTTTCATGTAATTTAGCTCTGAAAACAGAAATTTCTAATTTAAAGGGACACTGAACCAACATTTTTTTTATCTCATGATTCAGGTAGAGCAGGCAATTTTAAGCAACTTTCTAATTTACTCCTATAATCAATTTTTCTTTATTCTCTTGCTATCTTTATTTGAAAAGCAAGAATGTAAGTTTAGAAGCCGGGCCATTTCTGGTTCACAACCTGGGTTGTTCTTGCTGATTGGTTGTTAAATGCATCCAACATTAAACAAGTACTGTCCAAGGTTCTGAACCAAAAATTGTCTGGCTCCTAAGTTTAGATGCCTTCTTTGTCAAATAAAGATAGCAAGAGAACAAAGAAAAATGTATAATAGGAGTGAATTAGAAAGTTGCTTAAAATTGCATGCTCTATCTGAATCCTCAAAAGAAAACATATGGGTTTAGTATCCCTTTAAAATACACCCTGCTGGTATCTCAATGTTAACCCTGCAATATATCTGTTCCTAATTGTCTTTAGCTTATAACAACTACAAAATAATTAACTTTGATACTAACTTTATAACAATGGCTAACCTTATGGTTTGCAGGCTAAAGCCCCGGATTGGCTCCTTCTAATAAGGAAAAAGGTTGGTAGATTTGGGTTATTGATAAATAATAGAAGTAAAAAGGATGTTAATTTGTTTTAAAAACATTAAGACTTGGCTGATATGTTATTCTATAGCAACACAACAGAAATGTTTTGTAATTAAAAGGTGTTTACTGGCCCTATAAATGCATACGTCATCCCTAAATTATCTATCATCCATTTAAATGAGATCGAACCTCTGAAGAAGCCGGTGAAACACATAAAGAAATGTCCCCTTGAGACCGCTCTGGTTGACGTATACAGACGCAATCACTACTCAGCTCCAGAGATGAACTTACGGTACTCTTGTTGGTTTTTTCCCAGGATAATTAAGGTACTGTAAACAATATTAGCGTGCAGGTGTTTGAGTACTGGAATGCCAATCTTTGAACGATTTCAAATGAAATGCATTGCATTCTGAACAGAATGAGTGCAGATTTTAAAAGACCATTTAGTTTACTATGGAGTCAATCTTTAATTTATTTTACTCTCACTATTTTTATTTTTGACGTTTCTCTTTAATCACAAATATATTTGGGAGATATAATAAACATTTAAGGTGATTTATGAGTAGCGATTCACAAGCGTGTTTAGTTCAATTATTGACACCTACACACATACTTATTTGAGTAAGCTCATTTAGTTCATAGATTAGTCCCGATTATTTTGATAAAAATTTGACAGTGCACTTTGATTTACGTTCTTGCATGTTTTTATTGTGTTGATTTGTGGTGGCAAATCTTTTTCATCTGTAGCAGCTACTGTTAATAATTTTATATACCCAGTGCTTACTATATAAATACATTTTGGTAATTCAACATTTTAAATATTACAAACATTTTATTGCAACAACAATTCTTTGCTCCAGTTGCTCATTAGATGCAGGGAGCCAAAATATACCCCATATATAAATAACAAGATGTACATTAAAGATAATAAATATCTTTATACATGAAGTGAGCTATTAACTGTTTTGTGCCTCTTGGGGAAAGTAAAAAAAACAAAAAAACATTGAATCCTTATGGTTAATCATTAACCCTATATAGCACTATCTTTCCTGCAAGCTTCTGAGGGTATATAGGCTCCTTTTAATAAGCAGCAATATCGGCTTCAGAGTCTGAGAATTTAAGGCTCAATCTCTGTGACACTTAAGGAATTGAAAATGTAAAAATTAACCCATTAGGTTGCGATAGACAAAAATCCTGTTAAACAGGGAAGTATATTGGATATTTGAAATGGGGACTAGATTTCAAAATGGTATCAAAAAGATACAATGTTAATTTATTTACAATATAATTGTGTCTTTTTAGTTCAGATGGGTCTTATCTTGACACTCTAGGTTACCTCCTTGTCTCTAATTATTTAGATTAAGTTTCAAATAGTCCTCTGTTAAAATAAAGATTTATTTCATTTAGGAATTATGATTTTATTTATAGGCCATATTAAAAAAATGTGTTTTATAGTTTATTTTCTATTTATATTTTTTAATTTTTTCACTTGTTATTTTCATTCTGTATTTTTTTACCCCAGCTCTTTTTTTCTTTATGAGCCACTTATTCATTTGCTCTTATAACATCTGAAATATGCATGTGTGAATATTATAATAAAATTGAGTGGACAGCTGAAACAATGTATCAATGTGTATCATAGATGGTTTGAGATTTTATTAATATATATATATGCACATTGATCTGTTGGAGTAATGAATAAGAAAAATTATATAAGTATTTTGATATATACATTGGGTAAAAGTAAAAGTGTTTCTCAGTAGTGTTTCTCCAATTATGCAGACACCTGTAATAATAATTTAATTAGCTGTTACTCTGTATATAGGTGCATAGAATAATTGACTCCCATATCTCTGAGAAAGCGCATGTGCAAAACGCGTCAGTTAATCTTGAGTCTCTTGTAAATGCTGATGTGTCTCACTGATCATCATCAAAAGACTGTATATATAACCATCAGAAAAAAGACGAAGATGCCTCCACTTGTTGCAAATCAACATAGTATCTATCAATATCTATCTACAGTATCTATATCTCTATGTGTATATAGATATCTGGGTATGGATATATTTAAAAAAAAAAAAAAAAAATTATATATATATATATATATATATATATATATATATATATATAAAAATATATATATATATATATATATATATATATATATATATATATATATAAAATGAAAAGAATATTTTTTTCTATGTGAAGAACATTGGAATTTTAAAAATTGATAACTACCTTCAGCTTTAACAATGTAGGTCTAGCACGGTGTCAGATTAATGCTTTTTTTTTTTTAAAAGCACGCTCCATTGAAATGTATGGGGAGAGGAAGTTAATGCGGTCGTGATATCCAAAGTCTTGAAGTAAGCACGCATCAGGTTTTGCTTGCGCGCAAACAATTTACTTTCAACTTGTAATACACACGCTAACCTGCACTCTTTAAAAGATTAATTCCAGTGGTGTTCGCATGTCAGTGAAAGCGCTAAATCGGACGCTACTAGTAATCTGACCTATAATCAGCTATCCCACATAGTGCAATTTTCTAGACACCACCCCTTTATACAGAAAGACAGCTATTAATCCAAAAAGCAGAGTGCAGTTATATCTCCAGCAACCATATAGAAGGAAAAGCTATAAGCATTTTTCTTTACTTCACATATGATCTTATTAAAAAAAAAACAAAAAAACTTTCCAATAGCTAGGACAGAAAAACTCTAAAAAACTTTATATTTAAAATCAATTCACAAATGTTGACTGCATCAACAATCCCAAATTATACATAAAAATATTTCATTAGCATCAGAGGTGCATTAGGATGTAAAGTGTCCTTATCATATTTATATTTATACTTACATATATGTTTTAAGCATTTTCAAGCATCCATTTAGATTCATAACAAAATGGAAAAAATACTTTTCACTTGAGTTCAAAGAAAATAAAACAAAGGTTGCTGGGATCTATATGAAACACGACATATTTTCCTTCACTAATGCAGAAATCACCCTGTAGGTTATTACAAGTATATTGTTGTTTTCTCATTTCTGAAGAAACTAGTATGTCAAATGAAACGCATCATATATTTTATTAGAAAATAAGTTATAGATACAAGAGTTTCTGAAATTGTATTGTTACAAGAGAGATAAAGTAACAGTTGTGTGAGCTTAACAGAATTCAGTGCAAATGGCAGATGATGAGTTGGACAGGAGTAAAATTGCCACAATACCACTTAAATGCAAAATTGATCCATGCGTTAAAAGCTTGCAAAGTTCCTGAAAATTTCTTTTCATGTATTAAATACTCTTTTCGGGATACTGAAAAGTCACCCAAAACTGAGAAACAATAGCCCTTTCACAACTCTTTTGGCTACAGTAAGTGCTTTTGAATAAACTCCTTTGTTCACTTTAAGGGAAATTCTCATTTACATGTGCGAGAGTAAGTTATTGTAATCCAACTCCAACCTCACCACTGAATTCTATCAAAATGCCATTTGTATCTTGGCATGATGGGCATATTATGCATGATTGACCAACTGGGATATTGGGAGATTTCCCAGCTGGCCTCTCGGCCATGTTGGGCCACATCAGCTGGGGAAAGGGAGGCCACAAAGGAACCTTTGGGCACACAGGGCATTCATGCAAGGCCATATCATTGCAAGCCAGGTTTCCAAGTTAGCACTGTGGAGGGGAGGACGCTGCCTGGATTAGGACAAGTGAGTCTGACTGAGCAGAGGGAGAGACCATGGCCCATGGAGTGATTCCAACCCATTTGTGAGCACAGTGCATAGCAGGGCCACTACGGATATGAGACGCTTGCAGCAATTCATTCAGCCAGGTTTAAGGGAAGCTGTCTGGATCTAGTGGATGGGGCTACGCATCTTCCAGTTCCATGGCTGTTCTGCTCGCTGTAAGGCCCGCTGCACACCAGATTATTTGGGTTCTTGTCTTGAGGCTAAGACTGTATAAAAAATAGCCCTAGAGTGCACCACACAGGAGGGTAGAGGAGCCATTCTCTAAATGTTTTGTTTTTTTACAGTCTTTGTGGATGCAGAAACAGGAGTACTGCACAGCACACAGACTACTGTCATTCATTACTGACTGCATGCATTCCTCTACTATTAAAAAATAAAAATAATAATAATAATACAAATGGAGCAAATTAAAAGAAATTGGTCAATCATGCCCAGTATGCCCATCATCCCAATATACAAATGGCATTCAGATGGAGACTGATTACAATAGGTTCCATTTGAATTCACTATTGTACAATTGCATTTTTAAACTATGTTCTGAAGATGCCTATAATAGTGACAATCACGACATTGCGAACATGACTTAGGATCAAATATTAATAGAGAGAGATTACAACAGGACGTTTATAGGGGTCCTGATGCCACTTTTTCTGCCGATCCCCTTAGCTAAGCAGGATATCACATACTCAGCACTAGGGATGGACGAATGTGTTTATATCCAAATTCGAATGTTAGAACGAATGTTATTGTAGAAATTCGATTTACATAATAGAATGTTGAGAAGAACGAATATTCTTAAAAATTCGATTTTCGAATGTTATTTACAGTTTTCGAATGTCACATTCGAATATTACATTTATAAAACACAATTGTAGACTAGAAACACTATTTCGAATGTCACATTTGAATCGAATATCACATTTGAATAGAATGTCACATTCGAATATTACATTTATAAAACACAGTATTAGACTAGAAATACTATTTCGAATTCGAATGTCACATTCGAATTGAATATCACATTTGAATCGAATATCACATTTAAAACACAGTATTAGACTAAAAATACTATTTCAAATTCGAATGTGACATTCGAATTTGAGTGTAGCATTTGAATTTGAATATTACATTTATAAAACACAGTATTAGACTAGAAATACTATTTCAAATTTGAATGTCACATTCGAATTCGAATATTACATTTCGAAATTGAATGAATACATAGCTAAACATTCTATTATTCGAACGAATATTTTCGAATTTTATTGAAAAATTTGAAAACAAAAATTCGAAAATAGAATGTTAGAATGTTATATAAACATTCAAAATTCGGAGGCGGAGCAAGCGGCCGACAAAGATGGCCGCTGAACACTAAGGCTCTTAAAACAAGTCGAGAGCTACTAAAATTAACTCACGCTAATCAGCCCCTTTTTGAGAAATAGAGGTGCATTCAGCTTTGGGAGCACATCAGGACTTCTTGGGCACCTTTCAAAAGATAAACTGATTCACCCGGACAGTGATGTACAATATAGTGGAACACGGAGCATCCATACATGTGACGCAGTTATTTCACGATCACCGGACCTACACTCAACTAGGACTTCAACTTATCTCTGACCAAGTGGAAGCGACACTTCTTTTAACCCAAGGGAGATACCACAGCCGATGACATCTGCAGCGGGTTAACACCTCTCATAAACATCACGGTTGATCGCAGCGCCGGAGGGTCGGAGCTCCGCTCCGGTGCGATAGTGAAAACTGAACTCTGACATGAACACAGACGCAGGCCTATCTCTGCTATTGGTAAGCAAAGCGACAAGTTCGCAGTAAAATTCTAACTTAGCATGCTAGTCGATCTCATAAGTAGTAGGACAAGAGGGAAACGGCTAACATATGGGGAAGATTTATTGCAGAAGACACAAAAGCAGCACTACCCTGCAAAGCAAGGAAGCCCTTTCACCTATTGGTATTACCGTTAGTGGGCTGGGAGAACTAAGTTGTACACAGCCAAGATATCAAATTGATCGCTGCTTTATCTCTATAAGCCGGTACACTTAATGACAGACCTGGGAGGTCTTATAACATAACGGTCAATAGATATGATATATGCAGCTTCTGAGTAAGCAACCTCGTAAAGACACTGACTGCCAACTGATAATGACATTTTGTAAATAAAGAATCTACTACTTAACCCTTTTAAAATCCGGGGTACATATGCCAGGTAAACGGCACAAGGCTCTACACATGCTAACACAGCCTGGTTAAACTTGGCAGCTTTCCCACTGCACAAGACTGTCATTATAGAAGACTGACTCTACAAATGGGGCCATTTCCATACTGCTTTTACATCACTGAAGGTGCTTATTAGAAATATAGGCAGATCTCCTAGGCCCTGAACTGTCTTCCCGAGGCCTAAGTTCAAATCCCATCACGCAGTATTTACACTGATTCAGCAGACCTGTATGCCTCCTTAGAAATAGAAACAGATCTGGACACTCCTAATTTGCCTACAATATAGCAAGCAGAGATCTACCTCAGTCTGATCCCAAGTACAAACAAAAAACGGAGAGAGACACAAGAGGCCACATATTATAGCTGTGCTGTAGTGCTTAACCTCAATCCCCTTCCCTTTCCCGCTGTCTCTAAAACTAGCGGGTCATACCCACTCTCCTTTTCCCGAGATCACTCTGTGAGAGTAAATTTCCCGGGGATTGAGGTTTAATTAAGCGCTGTACATTCTATCTTCTGCAGTTCAGCCAATACTAATAACTGAGAAAATGTCACAAAGAAGGTTGGTGAAATCAGACAAACCTCAAAAACCACCCCAGCGACCACAGGAGGCTGTCAGCACCTTTTTTAAACAGGTGGATAAAAACAAACAAAAGAATGGTACGACCCCCCCCACACCCTACTGTCTCAGAAGATAGAGAAGATAGCACTGATACCTCCAGAGGGTCAACACCTGAAGCCCCGGAAACAGCTATTGATCCTCCTATTACCTATACAGCTATTAAAGCTTTAATAGATCAAGTCAAGATTTGCATAAAGGAAGAATGCGCTGACCTGAAAAAAGAAATTTCAGACCTGAACCGCAGAGTTGATTCACTTGAGGAACATGAATACGTATTCTCTCAGAAAATGGCGGAGCTGACAACTAAAGTCTCACACCAACATCAAAATTTCACAGAAATAGAGGATAAACTGGATGACCTCGAAAACCGCACCAGGCGCCAAAACCTGCGTTTCGGGGCATCCCCGAAACGGTGCAAAATAATGAAATAAGAGACTATCTGCAGGGTCTCTTCTCAGAAATGGCTGGGGCAGAGGATATAGATCTGACAAATGTTACTCTGGACAGGGCACATAGGGCCCTACGCCCCAAACCCGATGAAAACTCCCCACCCAGAGACATTATCGTAAGATTCCAGAGTTACCAACACTGTGAGGATATATACAACTTGTCCAGAAAACAGCAAACAGTATCTTATCAAGGGCACCGTATACAGATTTTCCAAGATTTATCTATAAGGACACTACAAAAAAGGAGAGAATTTGTAGTTTTGACACTTTATCTTAGGCACCTCAAGATCCCTTACAGATGGGGTTTCCCCACCTCAGTGATCTCTACAAAAAATGGGAAAAGATTCGAATGTCGGAGCTTATCAGACATCGACAAATTCTGCCACATGCTGGGAATTCCTGCCCCAGTTGGAAATTCAGAACTATCACCCCCAAACCACAGAGAAACCTTGGGCCGACAAAGTCGACAAGTCACCTAAAAAGAAAGCAGTCCAGCCCTGCAGACTCAGAACTGTCGCAACCTGGTTGACTGGGCCAGTTATCTTTGTTTTCTACCATTCTGCAAGATTTGACCCATATATCTGATAATGCTGACTCTTAATTGTTGGAGTCTGGACTTTGCTTGCAATTATCAGTAAGTAGAAGAAGAATGACATTCCGTAGAAAGTGGCAAGTATTTTATTTGCAGAAACACTGTTGAACTGTACACAAACCAGTTGCAAATACGTTTAGCTGTTTAATATGATGCTCTTGTAGTTTAAAACTGTTGTGAGTTTAGTTTTTCACTACCTTATCACAAAGAAATCCAAGATTGTAATGTCTACCTTTTTAGCAACATGTTTAACCCAGTTTACCCAAAGTTCAATTTAATTATATAATGATTTTTTAAGAATGATTATGGTTAGTGACTTGGTAATGTAGTTAGTTAATCTCTTTGCCCGTAGTCGTCTCTCTTGCACCCTTGTATACTCAGGGGCGGACCTGGTTCTCTTTACCCGATCACACCTCAATCTAACCCAGCTACGGCTTGGGATGGAGGAGGTCCGCCGTGGGTGCACTGGGGTGCGCTAGATCTGACTCAGTGCACTTTTTAAAACTAAAAAAAGAATCCAAAAGGGTGTAGCGGCGGAGCAGAACAGTTAAAGTTGACATTGAAATGTATACTTTTGAACTAAACCTGCACCAATACATGAATGTACCTCTTAATCAGCTAGCATTGCATTCTTAAGCAAAAAGTTTTCTCTCAGTATAATCTCTATTTGAATGTTATTTTTAGGTTGTGCTGAATATAAGACGCACAATGTATGTAGCTACTAGGCTTGTCAAACTGCCTCATATATTGAAAGTTTTTCAAGTTTATACGTTAGTGATTTTATATTTACTTCCATACTTCTGTTTGTGACTGTAACAGACGATACAACACATCAAGTTCTGTCCAAAACTCAGTGCTCTGATTCCTCCAGGTTCCCTTTCCTTCCCCCCTTCCTCTTTCTTCCTCCCTTTTTCTTTTTTCAGTGACCAACTAACAAGAAAGACTTCTTAGTCCCAAGTACTAGACTGCAGACTCTACATTATAAAAATGAACACTATAACTGTAGCAAGCCAAAATGTAAAAGGGTTTTTATCTGCTGAGAAGCGCTCCATAGCTTACTTTGACTTCCATAAAAAGGGTATTGATGTTGTTATGCTTCAGGAAACCCATTTTAGGAGACAAAAGGAACCTCATTTAGCCGAACGCTATTTTGATAAACACTTCTTTAGTTCAGGATTAAGTAAGAAAAATGGAGTATGTATTTCAATCAAACGTAATGTCCCCTTCGAACTACTCCAGAAACACTCAGATAAAGAGGGAAGACTGCTAATTTTGGTGGGATGGCTCTATGGCTCCTTAATTACCTTGGTCAATGTCTATGCCCCAAACAGACCTACCCCCAAGTTTTATAAATCAATCATCAATCCCATTTTAGATGTTTCAAAAGGCCCAATTATACTAGGTGGGGACCTTAATTTTACCATGCACCCTTCCGTGGATAACTCCACGGGGAAGTCTTATCTCAGTCATAGAGCACTGAAAGCTAACTGCGCTGTTCTTCACTCCATCTCTTTGTTCGACACCTGGAGAATAGCACACCCCACGCAGAAAGACTACACATTCTTTTCCCATCCCCAACACTCTTACTCCAGACTAGACTACATACTATGTAGCCAGACACTCCTAACTAACTTAGCCCAATCTAAAATATCGCATACCTCGTGGTCAGATCATAGCATGGTCTTATCTACCTTCCAGTGGCTAACTAAGCCAATAAACACGTCGAACTGGAGACTAGATGAAACCATTCTGACGAACCAAGATACAATAGATGAACTGACTAAGATGACCTGAAGATACATCAGCGGGAAACAATTGGGAAACATATAAATGTTATATTAGGGGGTTCCTTATAAAGCACACGGCTAAGATACGGAAACTGAGGAAGGCCCAGATGACATCCCTAACTGATTCCCTGACTACAGCAGATAGATTACATAAAAATGACCCGACCTCGACTCAAAAGCTTGCAGACCTTACCTCAGCTAGAGAAAATCTCAATAAATTCCTGACCCAAAAAGCACACTTGAGGGCCTTAACTACTAAGGCCAAGTTTTATGCAGACAGCAACAAAGCTGGGCGCCTTCTGGCGAGGTCACTTAAAAAACAACAATACAAATCGTTTATTAGAACTATTTCACATCATTCTGGCAAAATGGTCAGCAGACATGAAGAAATAGCAGATACATTTGAATCCTACTATATATAGCTATACAACCTCAACCCCAACATCACTCAAGACTCTAATAATATAATCACACGTTACCTTCCTACTATAGAGACCCCTAAAATATCAGAGGACGATAATCACAAGCTAGATGCCCCTATAACAAACCTAGAAATTATGAATACTATTAAGGCTCTTCCTAATGGGAAGTCCCCCGGGCCGGATGGCCTATCGGCTAAATTTTATCAATTATTTCAACCACAGATATGCCCGCCCTTATATGCTTTATTTACGTCAATAGACAAGGGGGAGACCTTTTCTAAATCTCTATTGGAGGCTACAATCACAGTAATCCCGAAAGCAGGCAAGGTGGGAACCCTGGCGGGTAACTATAGACCCATATCACTCCTGAACATTGATATAAAGATATATGCTAAGATATTGGCGAATCGCCTCAATATGATCCTACCTAAGCTTATACACCCGGATCAAGTGGGTTTTGTCAGGGGTAGGGAAGCCAAGGATAACACAATTAGAGTCCTACATTCTCTGCTGACTGCACACAATAACAAAACTCCTCTAGCGCTTCTCTCAACGGATGCTGAGAAGGCTTTCGACAGGGTCAGCTGGCAATTTATGTGGGGGGCCCTGTTGAGGTTTGGATTTTCTGAGGCTTTCGTAGATAGAATCCAAGCGCTATACTCTCACCCTCAAGCTAGAGTACGAGTTAACGGAACTCTATCTCAACCTTTCCCAATCACTAATGGAACCCGCCAGGGGTGCCCCTTGTCTCCACTCTTGTTTGCTATAACCATCGAAATTCTAGCTATTAAAATAAGAGACAATGAAGAAATATTAGGCATACATTTTAATCAGGTACACCAGAAATGCTTACTATTTGCTGATGATGTGATCTATACCCTCCGTGCCCCATCTACTTCTCTACCAGCATTGTTACAAACCCTGAACGAATACGGGCGGGTATCTAACTTCTCAATCAATATGGAGAAGTCGGGAATCATATTACTGAATACGCCCCAGAGTGATAGAGATTTTGTTAGGCAACAGACATCATTCCAGATTGTAGACAAACTTAAATACCTAGGACTGATAATTCCAATCAATCACCAAGACTTATTCCAAAGTAATTATATCAATCTCCAAAACTCTGTAAAAACACTACTAGAAGGATGGCACAGACAGGGTCACCTGTCGTGGATGGGAAGAATTAACACTATAAAAATGATGATAATACCAAAATACCTATTCCTATTCCAGACTTTACCGATGGCCTTGCCGGTCTCATACCTAAGAACCCAACAGAATATGTTGAATTCATTCATCTGGTCCTACAAAAAGCCCAGAGTATCCCAACAGACATTATACATGTCCAAGACGGATGGTGGACTTAACGCCCCCAATCTTCTAAACTACTACAGAGCAGTGCACATGACCAGAGTGGTCTCCTGGTCCCATTCTGCCGAATCTGCCTTATGGGTGCAAATTGAAAGTTCTCTCTTGGGGGCGGCTCCCATGAGAGATATAGCATGGTTGCCCAAAGCTCACAGACCACTGCTAGCATACCGAAATAACTATATTAAAGCCACCCTAGACGTGTGGGACCACGTGATAACACATGTAGTAGGGATCTCCACCCCAGTTTCGCCTCTTACCCCTCTATTGCACAACCAGATTTTTTTGAAAGATCCATCCTTTTCTCACACACATAGGGAAGAACACTTAAAAAAATCTACCAATTTACCTCATTGTAGAGTCAGGTGGGATCAAAGATAGACTAAAGTTACAAGAGGAACTAGGTTCACCCTTCCATAACTGGTATTCGTATTTACAGATAAGACACGCACTTTCTGACAACACTTACAAAGCTAACGTATTTAGACCACTGACCACATTCGAGAAAATATGCGCAAACTCTGACAATAAAAGGGCGTACTTATCAATAGCATACAAACTGTTACGAAGCACTTTCCCAGACCAACGCCCTTCATTCATTGGGAAATGGGAATCAGAATTGTCAGATAATTTCACAGACGATGACTGGAGAAATAGCTTTAAAATGTCACATTCCGCCTCTACTTCGTTATTTATCTCCGAGTTGAACTACAAAATACTCACCCGATGGTATCTGACACCCCATCGACTTAGATATATCTTCCCAACTGCCTCATCAGCCTGTTGGAGACGATGCGGAGGAAAAGGTACTATGACCCATATTTGGTGGGACTGTCCTCTTCTATCTGACTTTTGGCGCAGGATAGAACACTGTATTAATAAAATTTTGGGCTTGGATATTACCCTAAACCCGAAACTAGTCCTACTCAATGTTCTCCCGCACTTACATTGCTTGTACCGCACAAGACTACTTCAACTGATCTTGGTGTGCGCAAAGAGACTAATTCCTAGATTATGGAAAACCCAAAACATTCCGACCCACGCACAGTGGGTGGTGGAAATAGGGCACATTTTGGAATTAGAAAAACAACACTTTTATTATGTGGGAAAACGAGAGTTCTTTGCTGACATGTATTTTATCTGGGAGCAGGGCCTTCACACTCTGGACATCTAAGACGCAACCGAATTATTGATCCTATAGAGCCTATCTCACCTACATGTAATCCCCCTTCCATCCTTTCTTCCTTTTTTCCTTCCCCTTCTTCCCCTCTTCTCCCCCCCCCCCCCTTGGCTAGGAACACAAACATTGGACAGCATCCTATCAATAGATGGTAAATAGTAGCTTAATGTCTTTGATGTTTTGCTTGATGTCTTTTCTTTTTTTTTTTCTTTTTTCCTGTTTTGTATGGAAGATGTCCACAGTTATGTTTTGATTGTTGACAATTGTTATTGTATTTAAAAGATGTTTCATATGCTGAAATTTACATTTTTGGATGTAACTAAAATACCAATAAAAATTATTGAATCAAAAAAACATTCAAAATTCGATTCGAACGAACGAATGTATCAAAATTCGTTTTAAATTTCGAATTTTTAGAAACATTCGCCCATCCCTACTCAGCACAGAAACGTATGTAAATTAACCTATACATATGTAAAATATATGACCTGTCCTCTTCTGATGGCCTATACACTAGTTATTAAGAGCTTTAATGAATCAATATCACATATTTTAACACACCTTTAAAATTTCTCCTGTGGCCATTTTAGAGTGTTTTGCATATGTGCATGATAATAAAGAATATTTGCAACCAGTCTTGGAAAAGTTGCAAAGATATCCAAAACTGGTCTCAACCCGTTGCTAAAACGTCTTTTAAAAATAGATTGTGATCATTCAGAATTTTATATATTAAAAATAGGGCTTTTAGCGAGGATCCAAAAACATGATCGCGGGTTCAGGAAATAGCTGAAAACATAATTTATAGCTTACCTGATAAATGTATTTCTTTCATGGTGGCGAGAGTCCATGACCTGTTACGTATGGGATATACATTCCTAGCAGGAGGAGGCAAAGTTTACCAAACCCCAATAAGCCTATAAACCCCTCCCACCTTACACATACATTAGTTTAATGTATAGCCAAGTGATGAGGTGTTAGAAGGAGTAAAAATAAAAATTAGGCGCCAGTACAAAGAAATGCTTAAGCAAAAAAACAACCCCAAATGGGTGGGGACTTATGGACTCTCACCACCATGAAAACATAATTTATGTAAGAACTTACCTGATAAATTCATTTCTTTCATATTAACAAGAGTCCATGAGCTAGTGACGTATGGGATATACATTCCTACCAGGAGGGGCAAAGTTTCCCAAACCTTAAAATGCCTATAAATACACCCCTCACCACACCCACAAATCAGTTTAACGAATAGCCAAGAAGTGGGGTGATAAGAAAAAAAGTGCGAAGCATATAAAAATAAGGAATTGGAATAATTGTGCTTTATACAAAAAAATCATAACCACCACAAAAAAGGGTGGGCCTCATGGACTCTTGTTAATATGAAAGAAATGAATTTATCAGGTAAGTTCTTACATAAATTATGTTTTCTTTCATGTAATTAACAAGAGTCCATGAGCTAGTGACGTATGGGATAATGACTACCCAAGATGTGGATCTTTCCACACAAGAGTCACTAGAGAGGGAGGGATAAAATAAAGACAGCCAATTCCTGCTGAAAATAATCCACACCCAAAATAAAGTTTAACAAAAAACATAAGCAGAAGATTCAAACTGAAACCGCTGCCTGAAGAACTTTTCTACCAAAAACTGCTTCAGAAGAAGAAAATACATCAAAATGGTAGAATTTAGTAAAAGTATGCAAAGAGGACCAAGTTGCTGCTTTGCAGATCTGGTCAACCGAAGCTTCATTCCTAAACGCCCAGGAAGTAGAAACTGACCTAGTAGAATGAGCTGTAATTCTTTGAGGCGGAATTTTACCCGACTCAACATAGGCAAGATGAATTAAAGATTTCAACCAAGATGCCAAAGAAATGGCAGAAGCTTTCTGGCCTTTCCTAGAACCGGAAAAGATAACAAATAGACTAGAAGTCTTACGGAAAGATTTCGTAGCTTCAACATAATATTTCAAAGCTCTAACAACATCCAAAGAATGCAATGATTTCTCCTTAGAATTCTTAGGATTAGGACATAATGAAGGAACCACAATTTCTCTACTAATGTTGTTGGAATTCACAACTTTAGGTAAAAATTCAAAAGAAGTTCGCAACACCGCCTTATCCTGATGAAAAATCAGAAAAGGAGACTCACACGAAAGAGCAGATAATTCAGAAACTCTTCTAGCAGAAGAGATGGCCAAAAGGAACAAAACTTTCCAAGAAAGTAATTTAATGTCCAATGAATGCATAGGTTCAAACGGAGGAGCTTGAAGAGCTCCCAAAACCAAATTCAAACTCCATGGAGGAGAAATTGACTTAATGACAGGTTTTATACGAACCAAAGCTTGTACAAAACAATGAATATCAGGAAGAATAGCAATCTTTCTGTGAAAAAGAACAGAAAGAGCGGAGATTTGTCCTTTCAAAGAACTCGCGGACAAACCCTTATCTAAACCATCCTGAAGAAACTGTAAAATTCTCGGTATTCTAAAAGAATGCCAAGAAAAATGATGAGAAAGACACCAAGAAATATAAGTCTTCCAGACTCTATAATATATCTCTCGAGATACAGATTTACGAGCCTGTAACATAGTATTAATCACGGAGTCAGAGAAACCTCTATGACCAAGAATCAAGCGTTCAATCTCCATACCTTTAAATTTAAGGATTTCAGATCCGGATGGAAAAAAGGACCTTGAGACAGAAGGTCTGGTCTTAACGGAAGAGTCCATGGTTGGCAAGATGCCATCCGGACAAGATCCGCATACCAAAACCTGTGAGGCCATGCCGGAGCTATTAGCAGAACAAACGAGCATTCCCTCAGAATTTTGGAGATTACTCTTGGAAGAAGAACTAGAGGCGGAAAGATATAGGCAGGATGATACTTCCAAGGAAGTGATAATGCATCCACTGCCTCCGCCTGAGGATCCCGGGATCTGGACAGATACCTGGGAAGTTTCTTGTTTAGATGAGAGGCCATCAGATCTATCTCTGGGAGCCCCCACATTTGAACAATCTGAAGAAATACCTCTGGGTGAAGAGACCATTCGCCCGGATGCAACGTTTGGCGACTGAGATAATCCGCTTCCCAATTGTCTACACCTGGGATATGAACCGCAGAGATTAGACAGGAGCTGGATTCCGCCCAAACCAAAATTCGAGATACTTCTTTCATAGCCAGAGGACTGTGAGTCCCTCCTTGATGATTGATGTATGCCACAGTTGTGACATTGTCTGTCTGAA
Source organism: Bombina bombina (assembly GCF_027579735.1). Lineage (NCBI taxonomy): Eukaryota > Metazoa > Chordata > Amphibia > Anura > Bombinatoridae > Bombina > Bombina bombina. The sequence goes on along the minus strand of NC_069508.1, from coordinate 111,490,788 downwards.
AACAAATGAACGATTCTCTCTTCAGAAGAGGCCAAAACTGAAGAGCTCTGAAAACTGCACGGAGTTCCAAGATATTGATCGGTAATCTCACCTCCTGAGATTCCCAAACTCCTTGTGCCGTCAGAGATCCCCACACAGCTCCCCAACCTGTGAGACTTGCATCTGTTGAAATTACAGTCCAGGTCGGAAGAACAAAAGAAGCCTCCTGAATTAAACGATGGTGATCTGTCCACCACGTTAGAGAGTGCCGAACAATCGGTTTTAAAGATATTAATTGATATATCTTCGTGTAATCCCTGCACCATTGGTTCAGCATACAGAGCTGAAGAGGTCGCATGTGAAAACGAGCAAAGGGGATCGCGTCCGATGCAGCAGTCATAAGACCTAGAATTTCCATGCATAAGGCTACCGAAGGGAATGATTGAGACTGAAGGTTTCGACAGGCTGTAATCAATTTTAGACGTCTCTTGTCTGTTAAAGACAAAGTCATGGACACTGAATCTATCTGGAAACCCAGAAAGGTTACCCTTGTTTGAGGAATCAAAGAACTTTTTGGTAAATTGATCCTCCAACCATGATCTTGAAGAAACAACACAAGTCGATTCGTATGAGACTCTGCTAAATGTAAAGACGGAGCAAGTACCAAGATATCGTCCAAATAAGGAAATACCACAATACCCTGTTCTCTGATTACAGACAGAAGGGCACCGAGAATCTTTGTGAAAATTCTTGGAGCTGTAGCAAGGCCAAACGGTAGAGCCACAAATTGGTAATGCTTGTCTAGAAAAGAGAATCTCAGGAACTGATAATGATCTGGATGAATCGGAATATGCAGATATGCATCCTGTAAATCTATTGTGGACATATAATTCCCTTGCTGAACAAAAGGCAATATAGTCCTTACAGTTACCATCTTGAACGTTGGTATCCTTACATAACGATTCAATAATTTTAGATCCAGAACTGGTCTGAAGGAATTCTCCTTCTTTGGTACAATGAAGAGATTTGAATAAAACCCCATCCCCTGTTCCGGAACTGGAACTGGCATAATTACTCCAGCCAACTCTAGATCTGAAACACAATTCAGAAATGCTTGAGCTTTCACTGGATTTACTGGGACATGGGAAAGAAAAAATCTCTTTGCAGGAGGTCTCATCTTGAAACCAATTCTGTACCCTTCTGAAACAATGTTCTGAATCCAAAGATTGTGAACAGAATTGATCCAAATTTCTTTGAAAAAACGTAACCTGCCCCCTACCAGCTGAACTGGAATGAGGGCCGTACCTTCATGTGAACTTAGAAGCAGGCTTTGCCTTTCTAGCAGGCTTGGATTTATTCCAGACTGGAGATGGTTTCCAAACTGAAACTGCTCCTGAGGACGAAGGATCAGGCTTTTGTTCTTTGTTGAAACGAAAGGAACGAAAACGATTGTTAGCCCTGTTTTTACCTTTAGACTTTTTATCCTGTGGTAAAAAAGTTCCTTTCCCACCAGTAACAGTTGAAATAATAGAATCCAACTGAGAACCAAATAATTTGTTTCCCTGGAAAGAAATGGAAAGTAGAGTTGATTTAGAAGCCATATCAGCATTCCAAGTCTTAAGCCATAAAGCTCTTCTGGCTAAGATAGCCAGAGACATAAATCTAACATCAACTCTAATAATATCAAAAATGGCATCACAGATGAAATTATTAGCATGCTGGAGAAGAATAATAATATCATGAGAATCACGATTTGTTACTTGTTGCGCTAGAGTTTCCAACCAAAAAGTTGAAGCTGCAGCAACATCAGCCAATGATATAGCAGGTCTAAGAAGATTACCTGAACATAGATAAGCTTTTCTTAGAAAAGATTCAATTTTTCTATCTAAAGGATCCTTAAACGAGGTACCATCTGATGTAGGAATGGTAGTACGTTTAGCAAGGGTAGAAATAGCCCCATCAACTTTAGGGATTTTGTCCCAAAATTCTAACCTGTCAGGCGGAACAGGATATAATTGCTTAAAACGTTTAGAAGGAGTAAATGAATTACCCAATTTATCCCATTCCTTAGCAATTACTGCAGAGATAGCATTAGGAACAGGGAAGACTTCTGGAATAACCGCAGGAGCTTTAAAAACCTTATCCAAACGTATAGAATTAGTATCAAGAGGACTAGAATCCTCTATTTCTAAAGCAATTAGTACTTCTTTAAGTAAAGAGCGAATAAATTCCATCTTAAATAAATATGAAGATTTATCAGCATCAATCTCTGAGACAGAATCCTCTGAACCAGAAGAGTCCAAAGAATCAGAATGATGGTGTTCATTTAAAAATTCATCTGTAGAGAGAGAAGATTTAAAAGACTTTTTACGTTTACTAGAAGGAGAAATAACAGACAAAGCCTTCTTTATGGATTCAGAAACAAAATCTCTTATGTTATCAGGAACATTCTGCACCTTAGATGTTGAGGGAACTGCAACAGGCAATGGTACATCACTAAAGGAAATATTATCTGCATTAACAAGTTTGTCATGACATTTAATACAAACAACAGCTGGAGGAATAGCTACCAAAAGTTTACAGCAGATACACTTAGCTTTGGTAGATCCAGCAGGCAGAGGTTTTCCTGTAGTATCTTCTGGCTCAGATGCAACGTGAGACATCTTGCAATATGTAAGAGAAAAAACAACATATAAAGCAAAATAGATCAAATTCCTTATAAGACAGTTTCAGGAATGGGAAAAAAATGCCAAACATCAAGCTTCTAGCAACCAGAAGCAAATGAAAAATGAGACTGAAATAATGTGGAGACAAAAGCGACGCCCATATTTTTTGGCGCCAAATAAGACGCCCACATTATTTGGCGCCTAAATGCTTTTGGCGCCAAAAAATGACGCCACATCCGGAACGCCGACACTTTTGGCGCAAAATAACGTCAAAAAATGACGCAACTTCCGGCGACACGTATGACGCCGGAAACGGAAAAGAATTTTTGCGCCAAAAAAGTCCGCGCCAAGAATGACGCAATAAAATGAAGCATTTTCAGCCCCCGCGAGCCTAACAGCCCACAGGGAAAAAAGTCAAATTTTTGAGGTAAGAAAAAATATGATAATTAAAGCATAATCCCAAATATGAAACTGACTGTCTGGAAATAAGGAAAGTTGAACATTCTGAGTCAAGGCAAATAAATGTTTGAATACATATATTTAGAACTTTATAAATAAAGTGCCCAACCATAGCTTAGAGTGTCACAGAAAATAAGACTTACTTACCCCAGGACACTCATCTACATGTTTGTAGAAAGCCAAACCAGTACTGAAACGAGAATCAGTAGAGGAAATGGTAAATATAAGAGTATATCGTCGATCTGAAAAGGGAGGTAAGAGATGAATCTCTACGACCGATAACAGAGAACCTTATGAAATAGACCCCGTAGAAGGAGATCACTGCATTCAATAGGCAATACTCTCCTCACATCCCTCTGACATTCACTGCACGCTGAGAGGAAAACCGGGCTCCAACTTGCTGCGGAGCGCATATCAACGTAGAATCTAGCACAAACTTACTTCACCACCTCCCTTGGAGGCAAAGTTTGTAAAAACTGATTTGTGGGTGTGGTGAGGGGTGTATTTATAGGCATTTTAAGGTTTGGGAAACTTTGCCCCTCCTGGTAGGAATGTATATCCCATACGTCACTAGCTCATGGACTCTTGTTAATTACATGA